>NC_092374.1:28918265-29218890 GCF_030028105.1 Mobula birostris | reverse complement strand
TATTAGGATTTTGGATCTGACTGAAATTCTGCCTCAGAAGAACACCGAAGGACCTATTAGGATCATTGTTCACGAGTTCTGGAACATGTTGAAGCAGCTAGGATTTCACATGGAAGATGAAGAATTTGAAAAGTTGTGGAGGAGGTAGGAATGGCAAAATCATATGGTTCACCCCGTCCCTTTGAAGTTTAGAATACGTATTACCATTGTGGAAATTAGCAAATAAGTGCTTAATTCTATTATTCAGCTTTCCTTTACTACTGCAGTCAAATAGTTTAACTTAATTAAAAGACAGAATCAGGTTTCAAATTGCATTGTGAGTAATCCAGTAGCAGTGCACTAATTATTGGGGATTTAGCTAAATGCAAGACCCTTAGATCATTGCTCTGAAGACATATATTTGCCAACAAGAATGCCTATAATAATCGAGACTCAAAGAAGCATTCTGTTTTTCATTCAATTCTACTGTATCTCTGATTTTTTGTGTCTACTGGGGAGAATCAGAGGAGTTACTTGGCTAATTTTATACTCCCAGATTGGAAGATTTTCTCAGGACCTCCACTTTCCATAAATTGTATGAAAAAAAAATCACAAAGAGCCAACACTAATATTCCTAACTTTCATTCCCAGTGAGGATCAGTACAGGATCCATTTGAACAATGGGTACCCGGGTCAATGCATTCTTACAACATGCATCTAACCGCGCCAGTTTCAGTTTCAGTTTAGATCCCCTCCAGAATATGGATAGCTGATGCGGCCCCCTTGAAGATTCAGGACTGCCCTGTTAATTGGCAAACATGCTTTGGGCGCCAAGAATTGAATACTTAAAGAGTACACAAGCAGAGCATCAGTGCTCAGTCCTAAGCCCTCTCGTGCTATTGCCCAGCGTTTATTTTGTGCTCAGTTCTCAATCCAGTTTGATGCTGTGTCTCGATCCTTGCTTTGAATACTCCAGCACTCGGGTGCAAACCATCCTTGCCAAGGACTCTTGTCACAGTATGATTGAGCCAGTATGGACCCAGTGGGGTATCAGAGACTTTTGCCTGCTGTGGCCAGCCACAGCGAGAAGATTTCTGGACAGAGCCTGGAGATAACCAACTCCAGGTCGCTGTTTGTCAGCTTCCATGAGGAGGCAGCCAGAGTCGCTTGGTAAAGCCAGCTGGTCACCCAGTGGAGCCAGTACATATTCCAACCCTGGAGGGATTCAACGGTGACCCGAGTTCTTGCTATGGCTTCCCCATTCAATGCTCATTACTGTTCGAACTCCAGCTGTCCTGGTTCCTTTCGGAGCGTGGAAAAGTGTCCTTCATTATCTCTCTTCTAAATGGAAGAGCCCTAGCCTGGGCCACCGTGCATTAGGAGCAACATTAGTTTCTATATAATTGTGTCTCCTCACAAACCCCTGATCCTCTGGCACTCTTGGCTATCCCAGAATAAACCTTCCATGAAATGGAAGGGAGGATCCTTTTGTGGTCCAGATGCTGCAAGAAGGTATGTTTTCGGCTTGGTGTTTCGACTTCCAGACTCTCTCAAGACCAGCGGCCGACGAGGGGGCAGACTTCTGTTCGGGTAACCTGAAGCCTTAAAGAAACACAGTCCTGCCTTCAAGGGCAGACAAGCCAGCTCCAGCCAACAAGTCCATGTGAGTCCCAACCCTGTCCAGTCAGAGGTGTGCTAGAACTAGATGTCCAGTTCAGTAGCAAACCAAGGAGGAGTCCGAGCACCCTGGAACTCTAGCAGTTAGGCTAAAGGGCTCCAGTTGCCAGGTCTTGTCTAAGGGGAAGGCTCCAAAATGGAGACCTTTAGAGCCTCGTCCTGGGAGCACGAGGACAATTTGCTGCACCTGGTTGCTGATGCTCGAGGATACAGAGGAAGATTTGAACTGTGATTTGGCCTCTGTTTTCACTAAAGACCCATATGAACCTATGGAGGAGACCCTGGGGTCTGCTGAATCACCCTTAAGGAGCTTCAGGAGTAATCTCGGAGGAAGGTTCAGGGCTAATTGCAGCACCCAATCTGGTAGAAATTCCTTCCATCTACAAGGATTTGGAAGAGGTCTTGACTCTTCCACTGCACCAACCCTACAACTGTGCTGTAGATGTACTGCCTGATACTTGTCCTCCACAGGGTTGACTATATGCATTCTCAGGCTTGGAGAGAAGTACTATGGA
The DNA here is from genome assembly GCF_030028105.1 of Mobula birostris. Classification (NCBI taxonomy): domain Eukaryota; kingdom Metazoa; phylum Chordata; class Chondrichthyes; order Myliobatiformes; family Myliobatidae; genus Mobula; species Mobula birostris. The sequence continues at coordinate 29,216,719 of NC_092374.1, read as the reverse complement.
GGAGTATATAAAGGAGCCTCTTGCCCTGGGATTCAATCATCCCTCCACTTCTCCAGACAGTGCTGGCTTCCTCTTCGTACAGAAAATGAATGGGAGCCTGCAGCCATGCGTTGATTATAGAGGGCTGAATCGTATAACAATCAAGAAGCATTGAAGTCAAAGCGGTCATGGAGGACCTCATCTGTTTCCTCCGTCCAACGCGACACTACTTTTGACACCATGACCTCCCACTTCAATTTCTGTTTATAAGCCGGGAGGAGGAGTACGGCCCGATGGTCCGATTTTCCGAAGTGAGGTCATGGGACGGAACAGTAGGCATCCAGGCCTCTAGTGGGGCAGGAGACATGTTGGTATAACTTTGGCAGCGCCTTTCTGAGGTTGGCTTGGTTAAAGTCCCCGGCTGTAATGAGCAAAGCCTCCGGATACCTGGTCTCAATTTCACTGATGTTGGCATACAGTATGTTCAGAGCACACTCCACGTCCGCCTGGGGGGGAATGTAGACTGCTGTCAGTATGACTGAGGTGAATTCCCGTGGCAGATAGTAGGGACGACACTTCACCGAGAGGTGTTCCAGGTCCGGGCTGCAGGAGCTTGTCAAGAAAGCATTCTTCTAGGGTGCATCACAACCTTGTATAGAAGTTGTCCTGTCCAAGACCAAAAGAAGCTGCAGAAGATCATGAACACAGCGCAGCACATCACACAAACCAATCTTCCGTCCGTGGACTCACTTTACACCGCACGCTGTCGGAGCAGTGCTGCCAGGATAATCAAGGACACGACCCACCCAGCCAACATACTTTTCGTCCCTCTTCCCTCCGGGAGAAGGTTCAGGAGCTTGAAGACTCGTATGACCAGATTTGGGAACAGCTTCTTTCCAATTGTGATAAGACTGCTGAACGGATCCTGACCCGGATCTGGGCCGTACCTTCCAAATATCCAGACCTGCCTCTCGGTTTTTTTTTGCACTACCTTACTTCCCATTTTTCTATTTTCTATTTATGACATAATTTAAATTTTTAATATTTACTAATTTTAACTTTTTAATATTTTAAATATTTAATATTTGTAATCCAGGGAGTGTAAAGCGCAGAATCAAATATCACTGTGATGATTGTACATTCTAGTACCAATTGTCTGGCGACAATAAAGTATAAAGTATAAAGTATATAAAGTGTAAAGAATCGTTAACCTCTTACACTCATGAACACAGCCTTCGAGATTCTCCAAGAGGCAAGAGCTGGACTTGCGGAGTGTGGACAACCTCATTCACGTGAAAGAGGGTGACGAGTGGAAAACGGCATTCAACATACCAACAGGGCACAATGAGTACTTGGTCATGCCCTTCGGTCTTGTGAATGTGCTAGCAGTTTTCCAGGCCTTTATAAACGGCATGCTCTGAGATGCTCTCCATGAGTACACTTTCATCGTCAGAGATATCCTAAAGAGGTGTCCTGATCATGGACCTTACGTCAAACTGTAGAAGTATGAATTTAACGTAATAACGATTTCATTTTTTGGGTTTCATCATCTCTGTTGACAGTGTCAAGATGGATCTTAGTAAGCCACAGGCAGTCAGAGATTAGCCACAACCCTCCACTGTGAAACAAGTCCAACGATTCCTGGGATTTGCCAAAAGGTCATCAGAAACTTCAGCTCTGTGACAACTCTGCTGACAGTACCGTCCAAGAGATCCATGGGCCCTTTTGTCTGGGATACTGAAGTGGAGGCTGTTTTTGCAGAGCTCAACCAGTGGCTCATGACAGCTCCCATTTTGGTTACACCTAACCTGGACCTTCCCTTCATTATAGAGGTGGGCGCCTTGGACGTTGGAGTGGGTGCAGTGTTGTCTCAACGGACGCCTTTGGACAATAAACTGCACCCGTGTGCATTCTTTTCCAGGCAGCTATCCCTGGCAGAGGTGAACTACGACATTGGGAATAGCGAGCTGCTCGTGGTCAAGTTGGTTCTGGAGGAATGGTGTCATTGGCTTGTGGGGGCCAAGAACCCTTTCATCATATGGACAGACCACAAGAAGCTGGCTTATATTCAGAAAGCCACAAGACTGAATTCCAGGCAGACCAGGTGGTCTCTGTTCTCTAACCATTTGAATTTTATTCTGAGGTCAAAGAACCAGAAGCCAGATGCCTCATCCTGTCAGTTCATCAAACCCGAATGGGAGGAGCAGCCTACCACCATTTTGCCCTAAGCCAAGGTGATAGTGCCGATTTGTTGGGGATATCGACACACTTGTTCGCAAGGCGCAGGCGCAAGGGAAGATTCCTCAGAACTGCCCTCCAAATTCGTTCATTCCTAGTTCCATCCAGTCTCAGGTTCTTCAGTAGAGGCATCGAGAATGACCACTTGACCAGGGATTGCCAGGACCCTTGAGTTCATTAGAGAAGACATTGGTGGCCTGGAATGACGAGGGAGGTCCGTCTATATGTGCAGGCATGCGGGCTGTATGCCTCGAACAAGGAGTCCCAAACCCAACTTCAAGAACTCTTTCACCCTCTGCTTGTTCCGGACAGACCGTGGGCGTCTCCATGGACTTTGTCACGAGTCATACTCCTTCAAAGGGGAAGACAGTTACCAAAGTAATTGTGGATCATTTTTCAAAGGCCTGAAAATTCATTGCCTTGGTTAGCCAAAATTGTCCTGCACAAGGTCTTCAGGATCCACAGTTTTCCAGTAGACATTGTGTTGGATCAAGGTCCGCAATTTTCATTAAGTTTTTGGAGGACATTCTGTAAGCTGATTGGAGCAAGAGCAAGTCTTTCCTCCGGTTTTCACTGCAGTCCAATGGCCAGACGGAGCGGGTCAACTAAGATTTGGAACGAACCCTAAGGTGCCTGGCCCCTGAAAGACCGGATGAGTCATGTGACTTTTGACGTGGGCAGAGGTCACCCACAACACCTTCTGGCAATTGACGCATGGTTCGTCCTCTTTCGAATGCCAATATGGGTATCCTCTCCCACTCTTCTCTGAGCAGGAGGCCGAAGTTGGGGTTCCTGTGGCTGAAGATCTAGTCCGATGCTGCGAGGAGATATGGACTAGGGCAAGGGAGATTTTGTTAGCTTCTACCCGGAAGGCTGAAATAAAGGCTAACTGCAAGAGAAGATGGGGACCAACTTTGCAGTCTGGGAAACAGGTCTGGCTGTTAACTCAGGATTTGCCTTTCTGAGTGGAGTCCAGGAAATTGGTGCCAAAGTTCATTGGACCCTTCAAAATTCTCAGGAGAGTAAACCCGGTGGCTTACACCTTGCAGCTCCCCAAGACCCTCAAGATCAATACCACGTTCCACATTTCCAAATTAAAACCTGTGAACACCAGCCCTTTAGCCCCGCCACCATCAGTCCCATCACCACACAGGTTTGTCGATAGGGAACAGGTCTTCACCGTGAGAAGAATTTTGGATTCACACACTGTTTGGGGTATTCGGCAGTTCTTCATGGACTGGGTAGGATTTGGACCTGAGGAACAGTGCTGGGTTCCTGAAAGGGACATCTTGGATCCCGCTTTCATCATGACTACAACTATCATCTCTCTGAGAAGCCTGGGCCATCAGGGGTCGGCCATATGGGAGGTGGTCCTATTCCAACATACACTCAACTGCATCAGCTTCTGGGATTTAGACGCTGTAATGCTCCAGAATACGGACAGCTGGTGCGTCCCCTTTAAAGATTCAGGACCGTCCTGCTAATTGGCAAGCATGTTTTGCGTGCCGAGATTTGAATTTTCAAAGTGCTCAATTGTAAGCCCTACTAGTGATATCATCCAGCATTTGTTTTGTGCTCCGTTCTTGATCCAGTTTGATGCTGTGTCTCAATCCTTGCTTCGGATACTACAGCATTTGGGTCCAAACCATCCTCAGCAAGGACTCCCATCACATGAACATGTTGCTAAGATGCATAAAGGGAACTGCATCCTGGCTTGCATGCAGAGATTAGCTATCTGTCATTGACCCTATAAGAGTTCAAGGGAACATGAAGCTTGATAAAATGCAGGGGCCCTCCTTCACCCTAGAGAGACTTCCCTTTCAATCTAAGCCTTGTTTTCTATTATCAGATTCGGATTCAGATTTTTTAAGGCAGCTACGTTGAAACATACTGTGAAATATATCATTTGCATGAACAGCCAACACACCCAACCAAAGATATGCTGGAGATAGCCTGCACAGAAAAGTCTCATGCAATTTTAGGTGGAGGATCTGTCCTCGACAGTGTATCCCAAAAACAACGCAATGCCAGAACCCAGCATCTCCAGTCTCTTGTGTCTCCACTGCAATTCCAAACCCTTCCCTCACAGCACAACACTAGTGAATAAAACTGTCTTTAATAGCAATTTGTAAAGCATTAGATCTGTTATCCCAAGTGTGGGTTGCCCCCTGGTGTATTATATTGGTAAATATCACCACTGACCCCCAAGAAACCTGTGATGAAAGATATAAAACATCATAAAACTGATTTTAAAAAAAGGAGTTGACAATTTGACATCAGACTGTATGACAAAGATTCTGTCCAACAAAGTCTTTATGTTGGCTGATGCTCACAAGTAACAGTTTTCAACTCTTTACCTTACTTCAGCTAGCAAAGTTAGATCAGCTTTAAAGGTCAACTTAAATGTACATTGTCACATGGACCTCGAAACACTCAGGAAGTGTGTTGTTTCCATTAACAACCAACACACTTGAGGGTGTGCTGCCGGCAGCCCGCAAGCGGCAGCACATACTTCAGCGCCAACATAGATTGGTGCTCTCAATGTTTGGCAGAACAACACAGAACGCAACACGCCATGAAACAACAGCAATGAAGCAAACACTTTTCCTCCCTCCCACCCATGCACATTCAGCCTCTCATACATGTTGCATTATTGAGTAAGATTACAACAGATCCTTTTCATCAGCATGTTTTTTAGTGCTGATCCCAGATTCCTTGATTATTGAGTATTCTCAGTGACTAAACATTCACAGCCTTTTGATTAAAGAATTCCAAAGCTTTACCACCCAATGGGTGAAGAAATTTTCCTGGAATAAGAACATAGAAATAATGGTTTTGTCTATTTTGCTTAAGGAACAGAAAAACAGCACAGAAAACAGACCATTTAATCCATTTCATCTGTGCTGTTGTGAGGCTGTTAATGTTGCCTTACAAAGGGAATTAATTATTCTCAGCTAAGAATTTCAAACAGCACTCAGGTACAGCAAGTGATTAGCACACAGATACAGCATTGAATAATGGCCTTCTGAGAAGTCCTCTAGCTGAAGAAATGCCTCCTCATCTCTATTCTAAAGGGACACCCGTCTATTTTAAGGCTCTACCCTCTGGTTCTAGACTGTCCATCCTCTGCACATCCACTCTATTCAGGCCTCTCAATGTTTGGTAGATTTCAATAAGGTCCCTCCCCCCCATTTCCCCATTTTTCTAAACTCCAGCGAGTGCAAGCAAATGTTCCTCATATGTTAACCCTTTCGTTTCAGGGATCATTCTCTTAAACCTCCTCTGGACCCTTTCCAATGTTCGCACATCCTTTCTTAGAAAAAGGGCCCAAAACTGCTCACAATGTTCCAAATGTGGTCTGACCAATGCCTTATAAAGTATCAGCATTACATCTTTGCTTTTATAGAGAAGAGATGGCCCAGTGTAACTTTAATAAATTGGACTACAGGGTCACTTGTAGTCTCATTTCACTATTTTAGCACCAAAGTCAACATTTCCTATAGACTCTGTGACAGTTCATATTATAATTTTTAGAAGTATTCTCTCTGTGAATACACAGCAATTCCTATAATTGCTCATCTGACTCATGAAACCATGCCAGATTAATAATATGAGTAAAGATGGCTCTCTCATCTCCGTAATCTGTCTTTTCTAACAGATATGACATTGATGGTCTTGGTGTCATTAAAGGAGATGTTCTAATGAGGAAACTTGGAAATGACTACAGGAATGGGATGATGCACAATAATGAAGGCTCTGCTCGAAAGTCATATGATCAAATGAGTTTTGAAGACACAAAAGGTAAGTGTTCGGTTAATCCCCTAAGTATAAATATATAGATAATCCCCTAAGTATAAATATATAGATAATGCACAGAAACAGGAAGGGCGCGTGCCTCATCTCCATCAACTCTTATCCACACCCCCACACTATCCAAAATTTGTATTTGGGGCAATTTTAAGTGACCAATTAACTTTCCAGCTTGTATGAATTTGGATGTGGGAGAAGATTGAAGGATATAGGGGGTCCAACATGACCCCAAAGAGAATCATAGAGTAGTACAACATGGAAACAAGCCATTGGACCAACTTGTCCATGACCTTCCATATTAATCCCATCTCCCAACATTTCAGGTTGCAGACCCATTATCAGAACTGGGAAAAAAGAGATAAAACTACTTTTATCAGTTTAGTGTTTCCAGTCTTCTCGGTTTTTGTGCGAGCCCAAACAACTCCCTTGGTTTCAAGCGTAACTCCAGTTTCTCCAGGTTATCCACACAACCAAAGTCCTTGATCTCTGGAATTATTTTGGTCAATCTCTTCTGCACTTTGTTTATTTATTTATTCATTCAGATACAGAATGGAATAGGCCCTTACAGCCTTTCAAGCCACACTGCCCAGCAACCTCCGATTTAACCCTAGCCTAATCACAGGACAATTTACAATACCCAGTTAACCTACCAACCAGTACATTTTTGGACTGTGGGAGGAAACTGGAGGACGGAGAGGAAACCCACACTGTCACAGGTAGAACGTGTGAAACTCCCGGTTTCCTTGGCTACGTAAGTCTAGGGAAAACATTCTCCAGTCCCACTAAACTCATGAGACTGAGATGGCTCTCCCTCTGCAACCCCTGGTTTGTGTGTATGCTGAGCAATTTGCTACCCAATACAAATTGGTGCCGTGAAATAACAGACAGTACACTGCATACGATTAAAGGAATTATATTTATGAATCTTAACTAAAGGATTAGTAAAGAAAAACAAAAAGAAAGGGGCCCATTTTAATTAAACAATGAAACGTGCACAAGCTGGAGCTCACCTTGAACTTCTCTGTCACTCGCGCGCTGGGCCCTCGGTCAGCGTGAAAGCATACACCACCTTCTGAACGTCGCTCGCACTCCATCTGGAACAAACGGGTCTCCCACCTGGTCGTATCCTATCACCGGTTCTCCCCGGCGTCTTCTCTCTTCATCGCCTGCTGACCCAAAAAAGATCTCCAAGACCAACCTCACCAAGAAAACCTCCCCCTAATTCTACCATCCGAATTGGATGGCACACATTCCTTATCTTCAACAATAACCCAAACAGACTGCCAGCAGAACAGACTGCTCTTACAGAACTGCTAAATGAAATTCATACAGCATGACAGTAAAAATATGAACCAGGGCACACAAACATCTTACAGACAGTGGCAAGAATCTCTTTGCAATTCATGTAATCTGCTTCATTATCAACCCACAGTCAATACATCTAGATCCTGCCTAATGCCCTCAAAGTGACACTGCTCCTGGTCAGGACTTTAACCCATTTACCCATAATTATTTTAAAACAAGTAGAGTTGTGGTCACTGGAGCTGCCACTTTAGTTACTTGGCCTGCCTTGTTCCCTAAGGAGAGGTGCAGTATTGCTCCCTCCCTTTCCTCATGCAATACAGTGTACAGTTTCTCAGTATATTGTATTGCATGAGGAAACTGTCTTGGATGCACCGTATAAATTCCGCTCATCCAGGCAGGCTCTTTGCATTCTGGAGGGCCCAGATGATACCAGGAAAATTGAAATCTCCCATCAGTAGTACCCTGCTACTTTCTCAACCAGGTGCATCTTCTCGACACATCTGCTCCTCAAATTTCTACTGAGTATTGGGGTCTATAACAGACCCAAGGTGACAAACCCTTTCTTATTTCTAAGTTCTAGCTGAATAGCCTCATTAGATGATCCCTCAGGAATATTCTCTCTTAAGCACTGCTATTATGTCCTCCTTTATTAAAAAGGCAACATACCTCCAAACTTACTCATTCTTCTGACATCAGTATCCCAGAACACTGAGTCGCCAGGCTTTCCCTCAGCTATGTTTTGCTACGGCCAAAATATTCCTGTCCCTAGAAGACACGTCCGTCTTACCTACGTGCATTGAAATAGATGTAATTTCAACTAGTGCTTTTATCTGCCCTTTTACTGTAAACATGACTAACTATCCTGATTGCTAGGATTAGGCTCTTTGGTTGCTACACATACTCCTGTCTTCTCATTGGCCTTGCTCCCTTGAGTCCAGCCGCCTGCCAATCTAATTTAAACCTTCCCTGGAGCCAAAAGCAGATTTCCCATTGGGATGGTAGTCCCCCTGCAGTTAAACTGCAACTCATCACTCTTTTACGGGTTGCCTCTACCCAGAAGAGATTTTGATGATCCAAGAATCTGCGTGCAATAAATCAATTTACTAATTTATCAGGCACCTGAATACAAGTCTGATCAATTAACCACAATACTCAACTACTCCCCAGTTGAATCAGGAAGCTCACAGCTTTGACGTAGTTGTAGAAACACAGGGTGGAAATGGCCCTTTGACTTTTGTTGCATTCCCTAAAAGGAAACAAATAATTTGTGATTCTCTGGAATGCAGGTGCATATGAGAATGGCATTTACTGGTTCTCATGCGTTCTTTAGTATTCTCCGCAGGACCAACGAGGACACTGAGCAAAGCAGAGCAGGAGAGAAAAGCATCTCTTGATATTGAAAAATGGCTGAAGGACAAATTCAGAGAAGGTTATAACCTTATGAAAGAAGAGTTTGAAAAGTATGACACTGAAAGGACAGGCAAGGTAGGAAATATTTAAGAGTACTTTTTCTTTCCTGTGACTAATGTAATATTGTAATATTTTAATCAAATTGTAGGCGATCAAAAGTATTGTTAATGGTGAAGTAATCCTCCACATTCACGTCAAGCTGTGCTATATATACTTAGTTTATGGTCACAAAATAGAGGGAAACAATTTGTGCTGAAGTATTTTTTAATTTGTCTTCATACATTAACAAGGGTGACAGAATTGTATTGACTGCCTTTCCCTCATTGCCTGGTGATAATTCTACAAAGAGGTGAAGTGACTACACTGAAATTCACTTTTCTCTATCCTTCACAGAACATTTTCATGAACATATTTAAATGAAGTGCAGTTTAACACGGTATATGACAGAAGTTCCAAAAACTTAGTCAATGACGGAACATGCTCATGATGTTGTCTGGCCTAATTCTGCTTTTGTTTTTTGGCCTTCTTACACAACAGTAAAATTTAGGTCCTTGATTCAGAATGAGTTTGATATTGGGTTGTGTCAGTTATGCCATGAAAATTCCCTTATCTAATATAAAAACAGAAAAGGTGGAAACACTCAGTGAGTTAAGCATCACCTGTGGAGAGATACGCAATATAAACATTTCAGATCAATAAAAAATTCCCTTTTGAATCTCCTAACAAAGGGGTATTAACAGATATAAGATGAGGAGGAATTTCTTTAGAGAGTGGTAAATCTGTGGAATTTGTTGCCACAGGCAGCTGTGGAGGCCAAGTCTTTATGTATATTTAAGGTAAAGGTTGATAGATTCTTGATTGGTCAGGGCATGAAGGGATACGGGGGGAAGGCAGGAGACTGGGCTGAGAGGGAAATGGATCAGCCATGGTGAAATGGCAAATCAGACTAGGTGGGCCAAATGGCCTAACTCTGCTCATATATCTTATGGCCATATAAGAGAGACAAAAAGTTGCAGGGCAATTGGGAAATCAGAAAGAGGAAATGGGAGACAGGAATGGTCTGCTGGGAGCCAGAATGAACCTGGTGGACCAAACGTCCTCTCTCTTTACTGTGACAAGTAAATAACATTTATGACCAGCCACTATACAGCTCAAGTCTTCTGCTCTATAGGAAAATTAAAGTGATGACTTGTAGGAGAACTTTCACAACAAAATGCTTGTACGGAGTTTCTTCTAGGTTGTGGGATTATAGGATTTCTAGTTCATCCAGGCAGCATGCACTCATTTAAGGCTAGGGTAACATTACTCTAAAAGTGGTTACCATTTCAAACCTGCAGAGGCATTATGCCGTGTGGAACCATGTGCATCACTATCACTTCGTACCATTTACCTTGTATTCGGTATTTTACAGTATTAGCAACTTGATTTACTGTTTCTTTCAGGAATGACTACTATAAATTCACAATGTCTTTTTCTTTGATATATAAATTGGCAGGTACTACACAGAGACTTCCTGTCTGTCCTGGGAACCTTTGGACTGCATTTGAAAATTGAACATTTAAGCCTTTTCCTGGCACGGTGTAATCTTGAAAACAGCAAAGCTGGGATAAAGTACATTGACTTTCTCAGAAATTTCCAAGACCGAAGTGAGAAGGGGATGCCACATAAAATTCTCAGCAACCCAAAACACAAGTTAGTAGATTGTCATTTCTGCCACGGGAGGCAAAACTTTCTGTATCACATCTTGATACCATCGCTGCTAATGTCAACTTAGAAAAGTAACCCAAAGGAAGGTGATTTATCTCCCAGAAGTCTGACATCTCAAAATAGTCCTGATGTGTAGCATCATGCTGTTATACAATTTGAAAGTTTCAGCTGAGGCTGTACAAAATGTTGTTCTGCTTGTTTCAGAGATGGAGAGCAGGGAACGTGTGCTTAAATGTAGTTACTTGGTATGTAGACAAAAATCAGGGAGGTGAATTCAGTTTGTTTTAGATTTTTTCAGTGAAAGTTGGCATGCTGATCAGGTCTCCATATTGCTGAAGGCTAGCTTGCCTCCATCAGTTTACGTTTACATTGATGTAGAGATTTATTCTGGCCATAAGGATTTCCTGGATTGTTTTGCACACAAATGTTTCCTTCTGAATTATTGTTGTTACTTTTCAAGGTTGTACAGACTGAAAATGAATTAGCAGGTAATCATTTTTACGGGACGGTGGAGTTGGAGTTGGGTGTTTGCTATCCTCATTTTGTTTTTTGCATTTAGGAGAGTGGTTACCTTTCAAAATGTGCATCATTGATTGTGAAGTACTTTGTGAAGCCCTGGAGTGGTTTACCTACAAGTTCAGGTTTTTTTTTTGGGGTGTGCGTGCATGCGAGTCTGTGCGTGTGCGCCTGCGTGTCCGTGCGTGCGTCCGTGATGATGTCTTTTTCATGGCTTTTACAATGCGCAGAGCGAGAGAGAGACTGTGTGGCACGCCACTCCTCACACAGACATTTTCACAGTATTTTCCCTTCATTTTTTACGAGGTCGAGTTGCGATCTCGACACTCAACCCGGCACGGATGGAAAGCATACTCGGGAGCGGACCCGACTGGTTTCGAACCAGGGAACCTCCGCTCCTGGGTCTGGCGCCGACGTTGTTAGGCCACCAGCCGGCCCACAAGTTCAGTTTTAATTCTATACTGACTCCTATAACAAATAATGTCAGGCTCTCTCCGATTTTGTGAACAATGACCAAGATAACACTCAACAACTATTGAGGGTCTGACTGGCTTGAAATTTGCCAAAATTGGGTGCAAAGTAGGTTTTATTCTTTTGGCTTCTAAATAGGATTACAACATCCCATTATTTACACTATAAAACTAAAGATTTTGAAAAACTGTCTGAATGGCAAATTATTTTTTACGTATGCCTAAAAATTCCAAATTTGCATCCTATGAAATCTAGAAAGTGCTTGTAAGCTCAGGCTCGTGAAGTTAGGGATCCCTTCTTCATTGTTGACCATGAACTCCATGCTGTGATTGAGGTCATGACCTTCAAGTATTCTTGTCCTCAGGCATCCAAAGGCTGGGGCAGCATCTTGGAGGCAGTAGTGGATTTCATAACTTAGCTTTGCTAAAGGGTCACTCCTGAGTTATGGAAATTGGTCTAAATTTTCAAGGAACTCTGTGGAGTATTTTGTTGTCAGAGGACAGTGATGTACCGTGGAGGTAGGTTGGTAGTGCATCCTCCATTTGCAAGTATTAAGCGTAAGGCCCATTCTCACTTAGTCTTCAGTGAATGAGTGCAGCAACTTAACCTCCATACGTGAAAATATGCAATGAACAACTGTGTGCTGCCAACTCGATGACTGAGGATGGAGTGTCCTTGGCACTGGAGGGGAAGTGACATGGATCCAGCAGCAAATCATCAATGGGGGCGGGGCGAATAAACAATCGCCATTTTGGGCCAAGACCCTGGTTGAACAGATTCCCATTAGTGCTACGAATTAGCTGCACTCCAGCAGAAAATACCTTGGAGGTGAAGTGAGGTATTAGAGCTAGATAATATGAGTGAAGTCTTTGGATAATGACATACCTTGCTTGACAACAGTTTGTACTGAGGTTTATCAGAATCAAAATCAGAATCAGTTTTCATATCAGTGACATATGTCATGAAATTTGTTATTTTGAGGCAGCAGTACAATGCAATACATAAAAATTTACATATTACAATAATATATGATGATGAGGCCTTTGTCCGTCACGGTTGACCGTGGATAATGCGTCCTAGCTCTCTGGATACGCAAGTCTGGGCAGTACGATATGGAGAGCAAGCTGTTGCCCATAGAGGATGCTTCCCCTCTCCACGTATCTGATGATCCCAGAGGAACAGCAGAGACCAATACAGTTTGGTACCAGCAGTGTCGCAGGAGTTGCCAGTCACCATTGAGCTCAACGCGAGACTGCCTTAGGGACTCCAGCTCCGGATTTTTCCCTCGGGGTTTACTCCCGAAGCCTTCCCCATGCGTGGGCATAGCCACAAGGCCAGTAACCTGCCTTTGCCCCTTCTGTCAGTAGAAGCAGCTCTACCAGGCTTAAATATAGATAAATTAAATAAATAGTGTAAAAAGAAAGTAAAAATAGTGACATGGGGTTCACGGGTTGGTTTATTGTCCATTCAGAAATCTGATGGTGGAGGGGAAGAAGCTATTCCTAAAACATTGAGTACAGTATATGACTTTTCTTTAGGCTCCTGTACCTCCATTCTGATGGTAGTAATAAGAAGAGAGCACGTCCTGGGTGATGGGGATTCTTCATGATGGACGCCACCTTTTTGAGGCATCAGCTTTTGAAGATGTCCTTGATGCTGGGGAGGGTATTGCCCATGATGGAGCTGGCTGAGTTTACATCCGTCCGCAGCTTTTTCTGATCCTGTACAGTTGCCCTTCCATACCAGACAGTGATGCAACCAGTAAGAATGCTCTGCACAGTACATCAGTAGAAATTTGCTAGCGTCTTTAGTAACATACCAAATCTCCTCAAACTCCTAATGAAGTATAGTTGCTGATGTACCATCTTTGATATTACTTCGGGTCTCTTGTGAATTGTTGGTTAAGATCACAGTGTTCAGTTCCATATAGTGCGGAATATTTTCTAAACAGGGAGAATATCCAGGAATCTGAGATGCAGAAGGAATTTAGAGTCCTTGTGCAGAACACCCTGAAGGTTAACTTGCAGGTTGAGTTGGTGGTGAGGAAGGCAAATTCCATGTTAGCATTCATTTCAAGAGGTCTAGAATACAAGAGCAAGGATATGATGCTGAGGTTTTATAAGGCACTGGTGAGGCGTCACCTTGAGTATTGTAAACAGTTTTGGGCCCCTCATCTTAGAACAGATGTGCTGACATTGGAGAGGGTCCAGAGGAGGTTCACAAGGAGGATTCTGAGAATGAAAGGGTTATCATATGAGGAATGTTTGATGGCTCTGGGTCTGTACTCGCTGGAATTCAGAAGGATGAGGAGGGGATCTCATTAAAACCTTTCGAATGTTGAAAGGCCTAGACAGAGTAGATGTGGGAAGGATGTTTCCCATGATGGGAGAGTCTAGGACAAGAGGGCACAGCCTCAGGATAGAGGGGTGCCCTTTCAAAACAGAGAGGCGGAGAAATTTCTTTAGCCAAAGGGTGATGAATTTGTGAAATTTGTTACTACATGCAGCTGTGGAGGCCAGGTTATTGGATGTATTTAGGCAGAGATTGATAGGTTCTTGATTGGACATGGCATCAAAGGTTACAGGGAGAAGGCCGGGAACTGGGGTTGAGGAGGAGAGAAAAAAAGGATCAGCCATGATTGAATAGCGGAGCAGACTCAATAGGCCAGATGACCTAATTCTGCTCCTATGTCTTATGGTCTTGTATATCTGATGTAGGCACCTTTGATGAATGGATTCCTCATTAATGGGGCCAGAGTATTTAGCGAGGTCTGAAAAGTGCTGCTTGTTGAATTTCCCCCAGTGTGGTGAAGATTGTATTCATTGTGACTCTGGACGGACAGAACACACTCCGTTAACAACTGGGCTATGACAGATACTTCAGGGCATCCCACCACAAATACATCAACATTTTAATTATGGTGATGACTATATCTTTTTATAAGTTTATTAAGGAAATTACTTCATTTTTAACATTGTTTTGTTTCTAGATTTAACAATGAGGGAAGTGTCAGTCTGTGCTCCACAATGACTGCGATTGAAGCAAAACTGACAAGATTATTCCAGTCAGACTTCCTTGCACTTTTAGCCACCTTTCAGTAAGTAATTAATTCCTGTACATTCCTTTGAAAAGTAATTTAACCCTTTTCTCCACTACATTTTCCATCTGATCATATTTTCTTCTATGTAGCACAGGCATAAAAGCATTAAGTGCTGAGGGTGAAAGACTTGGTACCTGGATGCTTTGTAGTGGCTGCCAACCAATATCACAACAGAATAAACCAATTCTTCTGATGTTTTATAAAGTGAGAATTATCTCCACAAGTGGGACAAGTTGTACACCTGCCCCTACAACCCCTCCCTCACCACCATTCAAGGCCCCAAACACTCCTTCCTGGTGAGGTGACACTTAACCTGGGAGTAACTCAGGGCTGTCTACTGTACCTGGTGCTCTCAGTGTGACCTCCTTAGCATTGGTGAGGCACAATGAAGATTGGGATCCACTTTGTTGAGCATCTTCGCTCTGTCTGTCTCCCGGTGGCCGTCCATTTCAACTGAATTTCCCATTCCCCTTCTGACATGTATCTCCATAGTTTCTGCTACTGCCGAGATGAGGCCAAACACAGGTTGGAGGAGCAATAGCTTATATTCTGTCTGGATAGCCTCATTGAACGTTGATTTCTCTAATTTTACAGTAATTTTCCCCTCTCCCCCCTCCCCCATCTCTTTTCCATTCCTCACTCTGGTAATCCCTTTTCTTCTCCCTCTCATTCCTCTCCTCTGTTCCTTTATTCCATGGTCCATTATCTCCTATTAGATTCCTTCTTCTTCAGCCCTTTACCTCTTCCACCTATCAGCTCCCAGCTTCTTACTTCATCCCTTCCCCAGCCACCCTCATCTTCATCTAGTTTCATCTATTACCTGCCAGTTTGTATGCCTTCCCTTCCTCCCACCACGCTGCCCCCTTCCTTTCCGGTACTGAGGAATGGTCTCAGTCCAAAACATAGACTGTTTATATCATAGGCCTTCACAGATGCTGCCTGACTTGCTGAGTTCCTCCATCACTGAAGCACCTTCAATAACTCCAAAAGACTGAAGTTGGGTAAAATACTGAAAAGCTTTTATTCGCTGTACAATATGACCTCCATGCTGAGTGCCCCTGGACTGAGGGGGAGGGACAAGGCGAAATCACCTTTATACAGGTACCTGTGGGAGGAGCCACAGGGGCAGTCAGCAGAGGGGCGTGTCCAGACAGTTAACCCAGTTACAACATATATATGGTTTACCACAATCACTTTATGTATGTTAATATAATTTTTATGATTGCTGGACAGTTGTTTTTATTAACTCCACAATCTTTTATGTGCCACAACATGCAGCTGATAAACTACTTCACACCTATAGATTTCACTTCAACATTTGGAGTATAAGTTTTGCGCCTGGCAAATTTGACTTGTCAGTCTTGCAAAGTGTTTGTAGCATGTGAGCATTCTCAAGGTTTGTATTGGTTCACACAGGAGGTCCAATGCAGTCACATCACGTCTGTGAGCTGTAGGTAGAACACATGAACACAGTGGAGCTTGTGCCATGTTCTTAGAGAACTGTAGTTTTAATTATCAGCTTTCTCCCGGAATAAAACACAATAAGTTCTAATTTCTATACCAGGGTTTTATTTGTAGAACGTTAGCTTCCATTTTCTATTTTCCTTGAGTGGCAGCTAAGTGATCATGTAATTGGAAGTGAACGGCTTTCACATCATTTACACTTTTAATTTTAAGTACTTTTATGGTTATCGTTAGCCATGATGATGAGTAAAACTATAGAAGTTACTCCTAACCTGTTTATAAGACCATAAGATATAGGAGCAGAATTAGGCCATTTGGCCCATCGAGTCTGCTCCGTCATTTCATTGTGACTGATCCGTTTTCCTCTCAGCCCCAATCTCCTGCCTTCTGCCTTTAACCTTCATGCCCTGACCAAGCAAGAATCTATCAACTCTGCCTTAAATGTACCCAGCGACTTGTCACCTACAGCTGCCCGTGGCAACGAATTCCACACATTCACCACTTTCTAGCTGAAGAAATTCCTCCTCATCTCCTTTCTAAAAGGATGCCCGTCTATTCTGAGGCTAAATCCTCTGGTCTTAAGACACTCCCCCCCCCCCCCCCCACCACCATAGGAACCATCCTCTCCACATCCACCCTATCGAGGCCTTTCAACATTCAATAGGTTTCAATGAGGTCACCCCTCATTCTTCATTATCTTGGACATTTGGCCGCAGTATAGTCATTAAAATGGGAAGTACAGTATATGCCATAGATTCCTCTCTGCAGGTAAGTGAAAATCATTAAAAAAAAGCAGGTGCTGGAAAAAAAATCAGAAAATACTGTAACTACTCTACAGGTCAGACAGCATCTGTGAGGAGAGAAACAGAGTTGAAGTTTCAGGCCGAAAATCCTTCATCAGAACTGGAAAGTGTGTCTTTGGCATTGTCTCAGTGATTTCGATGGGAATTGTACAGCTTGGCATATAAAGCAAAAGGGGATGTGGGCGGACTTCCAGACATCTATTCCAGCTTGTGTCATTATTTTAGTTATTTAACTGCTTTTGGCAGTGTTTAACTAATCTTCTAGTTTTTTTTGAATGTTAAAATATTTTACTTTTTAATATTACTTATTTCAATGTGATAGTTTTAAATTAGTAATTGAGTTGCCAGCATGATGTTTTGAACTGAATGGAGCAGCACTGCAATCTCTTTGTCCTCAGCAATGACAATAAAGCTCCACCTGAGAAAATAGAACAGAGAAAAAAATGCCTCTGACATTCATTTCATAACTTTTAATTGATCCTTAACAAGAGAAAATCTGCAGACGCTTGAAATCCAAGCAACGCGCACAAAATGCTGGAGGAACTCAGCAGGCCAGGCGGCATCTATGAAGAAGAGTACAGTCAACATTTCACGCCGAGACCCTCCATCAAGATTGGGCCAGAAGCATCAACTGTCTACTCTTTTCCATCGATGTTTCCCGGCCTGCTGAGCTCCTCCAGCATTTTGTGTATGTTACTTTAATTGATCCTTGTAGCCTGTGTAACCATTGGAACTGGATGTGGGGCTTCGCTGTCTGTCAAAGTTTTCAGCAATGTTTTAGGGAGTAGGTCTTTCTCAGGCATGTTTGAAGGCCTGACACCACTCATGGCAAACGTCTGAAGTCCAGTATACTTTGGGCCAGCAAGGTCAAGCCTTCTGCACTGGATGTGCTAAGAACCAGCATGAGGAGGTTAATGGGCCCAGAATAGTAAAATTCATCCTTTAAATTTAAAGAGTCCGATTGAAGAGCAATGGATTGGTGCAAATTTGTGTATTGGGCCCAGACTGGTTAAATTTATCCCTTAAATTTAAAGAATCTGAGTAGCAGCAGGCTGATGCAAATTTTGCACAATCATCCATTTGATTGGGGAGATGAGAGCAGAGCCTTGTTTGTAAGCAGGGTCAGGTCTTAACATTAAAAAAAACTTGGTATCACAATTTATGCCCTCAATGCCAGATTCAGATTCATTTAATTTAGTTATCACAAGTTCATCTGGAATTGCACATAGAATTCTAAATTCTTTTAAATTGCTCCATCCTATTTTTGGTGAATTGCACAGAGCAAATTAATTCAAGGTAGAAATATTAAGCCTCAGCTTTTTAAAGTAACCAGAACTTGTGGGATACTGGCTTTGAAAGAGAAATACTCAACAAAAGATATATTTTGTTCTCACTGGGTTTGTTCTTTCCAAATTGCAGTAAAATCGACAAACTGGAAATGAATGTTGTCAGCCAACAGGAGTTCCGAGCTGCCATAGAGAGCAGGTACACTCTGTCAATTCACTCACCTAAGATGATTAATATTCTTATGTACATCAGAACATACAGTGAAATGCATCATTTGTGTTAACAAACAACACAAAGTGGCAGATGGAGTTCAACCCAGATAAGTGTGAGGTGGTTCATTTTGGTAGGTCAAGTATGATGACTGAATATAGCATTAATGGTAAGACTCTTGGCAGTGTGGAGGATCAGAGGGATCTTGGGGTTGAGTCCAAAACTGCTACGCAAGTTGACTCTGTGGTGAAGAAGGCATACGGTGTACTGGCCTTCATCAATTGTGGGATTGAGTTTAAGAGCTGACAGGTAATGTTGCAGCTATATAGGACCCTGGTCAGACCCCACTTGGAATACTGTGCTCATTTCTGGTCGCCTCACTACAGGAAGGGCACAGAAACTATAGAAAGGGCGGAGAGGATATTTACAAGGATGTTGCCTGGATTGGGGAGCATGCCTTTTGAGAATAGGTTGAGAGAACTCGGCCTTTTCTCCTTGGAGTGATGGGGGAAGGGAGGTGACCTGATAGATGGTGGTGGAGGCGGATACGATAGGGTCTTTTAAGAGACTTTTGAATGGGTACATGGAGCTTAGAAAAATAGAGGGCTGTGGGTAAACCTGGGTAGTTGTAAGGTAAGGACATGTTCGGCACAGCTTTGTGGACGGAAGGGCCTGTATTGTGCTGTAGGGTTTCTGTGTTTCTACACCCGAGAATGTTCTGGGGTCCACCCTCCGGGTTTGCTGCAGATTCTGGCACCAACATATCATGCCCACAATACTTAGCAGAACAACATAAGCAACAAGGTGAGCAACTTTAAAAATTACCTTTACTACCTGGCAATAATTATTGTTAAAGAGGTGAAGGTGAACCGGGAAAGTTAACCTTCGTGTTCATCCATAATCTCCCACTGGTTCTTTTCTCCTGCCTGATGGTGGTAGTGAGTATTGGTGGTGGTGCGGAGCAGAGAGGGGTAGGTTATACAGATGGGTGAATGGACAATGAAGGTCTTGCTTGTTATTCTCCTTCCCAGAATATTCCAATGTGACTCACACCCATTTACCGTAAGAACTTTTGGAACTGAATTACTATTTAAATGTGGAATGCATTTTGTGGAGAATAAGATCCAACAAACAGGAGGGCTAATGACCAGATTATCTGTTTTGCTGACGGACAGATGTTTTCCAAAGGGTTGCTGTAGCCTCGGGTAATGCTTCATCTGAAACATGCACCTATGACGCAGAACTGTCACAGGATGGGTGTCAACCTTTATTTTCAATTCAGGCCACTGGGTGAATTATTTCTAGAGTGGCGGATTTATTTCAGAGAGTTTCTCTAATGCTGGAGTTTGATAGTTTTCCTATAGTTAAACCATCCAGCCGCACCAGAATGTGGCACGATGCCCAGGTACAGAGAAACAAGCCCTTCATCCCATCTGGTCCATGCTGAACTGGTAATCTGCCTTGTTTCATTGACCTACACCTGGACCACACCCCTCCCACCCATGTACTTATTGAAACCTCTCTTAAATGTTGCTGTCGAATCTTCATCGACATCTCCTCTGGTAACTCGTTCCACACTCACACCAATCTCTGAGTGAAAAAGTTCCCCCTTAGGTTCCTCTTAAATATTTCACCTTTCACCCTTACACTATAACCTCTAGTTTTCACCCTATCTGTATCCCTCATAATTTTATATACCTCTATCAAAGCTCCTCTCAATCTTCTACATTCTAGTGAATAAAGTCCTAACCTATTCAACCTTCCCCTATAACTCAGGCCCTCAAGTTCAGCAATATCTTGCAAATCACAGAGAAAATTTACAATGTCTAACCTGCATTCAAGCCCTCTTCCCCACCAGTTTGTCACCATGGTTACCACACCTCTATCAGCAACAGCAATAGAGTCATACAGCACAGAAGCAAACCGTTAGGTGCACCATGTCCACGTTGACCATTGTCACCTCTCTATATATACCATTTAACCACATTACATCCATAGCCTTCTATGCCTTGGCATTTCAACAGCCTTAAATCTTGTGAGAATACCTGTCTTCCCACATAACACATTACAGGCTCCAACCACCATCTGTGTTTCAAAATAAAATCCCCTTCCAATCCCTTCCAAATAAAGCCTTCTTGTCGTATACACTGCCACCAAGTGGATGTTATTCCTACCATCTACCCCATCTAACCCACTCAGAATTTCATATACTTCTGTCAGGTCACCCCCTCAGCAACCTTCTGCTACAGGGGAAACAAATCTAGCCTATCCAGTCTCTCCTTATATCAGAAATGTCACGACCAAGGCAACATCAGAGCAAAATTCCTCTTCAAGTTTCTCTTCAATTCTTAGGAAAACCATTTTGAAATATCTACATAAATCTTATTGTCTCTGTAACTCAATCTCCTCTTTTATGATCCTCTTTAAAGTCCACCTAATTCATCATACTTTAGGGTACTCTCCTGTGTTTAATTCAGCATCTGTTTTCTTTAAGTACCCTTTTGCGAAGTGTCAATGTTAAAAGTGCCAAATATATTCATATTATTTGGGAATCAGTTTTCATTACCTATTCCTGCAGCCATCAGAAATTCGGCATACATGGTGTGGTTATGCTTTTATATCTGATAAACCAAAATAATAATCTAGGCCAGCTTTCATTCCTTCTCTGTCTACTCCCTCACCCGCCACAACCCCCTTATTTTGGCTTCGGCCCTTTACTTCCCAGTCCAGATGAAATGTCTCAGCCCAAAATGTTGGCTGTTTATTCCCATCCATAGATGCTGCCCACCCTGCTGAATTCCACCAGCATTTTAAGTGCGTTGCTCAAGATTTCCAGCATCCGCAGGTTATTTCTTGTGTCTAAGTAATAATTAAGCTTCCCACGAGGTGGCAGTATAGCACTTTTGCAGCGACAACGGGAAATAAAGAAGGCAGTGGTTCTGAGAACCAGTGAAATTTCTTGCAGAGATCTAAAGCAGCTGGAGACACCAATGGCTCCCATCAGATGAGCGCCTTCCTTTGTCCTGAAGTGTGTGTTTGCTTAGGGCTGCTCAGCCTATCAGTGGAAGACTCGTTTTGCTATATAGAGGTCAAGAACACAATAAATAAAGGACACACGTTACTACTTCTTTAAAGGGACGCATATTGTAAAGTTTCACCTTAATCTCTTGATTGATAGACTTTAAAAAAGGGAGATTTAATGATTGGCTTTATTTATTTTGTAATGTGTGGATAGTTGCCCGAAGCAGAACTGTTTATAAGTCAGAAATTAACCTTATATCTGTCTTCTTAGAGGAAGGCACAAAGTCTTGACAGGCACATCAGAGGTAAAAATGAAGAACGGAAGGAAAGTAGAGAGTCACAGTAACAGCCATAACAGCAGAGCGAGCAAACATGGGAAGAGTAGCTGCCAGCTGGCCTTAGTAAATATATTTCAGACAACGTTGGATAGATTTTTGCATAGTAGGGGAATTAAGGGTTATGGGGAAAAGGTGGGTAGGTGGAGATGAGTCCATGGCCAGATCAGCCATGATCTTATAGAATGGTGGAGCAGGCTCGATGGGCCAGATGGCCAACTCCTGCTCCTATTTCTTATGTTCTTATGTTCACATGACTCAGTGAGTAAGCGTCTGCTGTGCCAATTGTGGCTGCTCGGTGGGAAGGAAGGGGTTGTGTGCTTGGGGGGAGATGGCACATGGAAATGCCCCTTTCCCACATGGCAGACGATGCCTCCAGCAACACAGAAACCACCAAATTCATCCCATCCATGTTATGGATCTCCTAGATGCTTGTTCATATTTACAGGCTGACTATAAGTCAAGTCTTCCTACATGGGGAGGACCCATAATTTCTTTCCATTCGCATCTCCATTGACGATGCTTTAGGTTGTTCAATAATTCTAGCTAGAAGGAGGATGAAACTTGATGCTGCTCTTCTCTTGTTGCCACTGAAGCACCAAATGCAAGGAGAGAGATGCCTGGTTCCAGCTGTCACAGTGAATGTCTTTGCCCCTGTGGAATGGGTTGTCAGAGAAAGTGACAAGAGGTGGGATGCAGGATTTGAATGGCACTTGTGTAGCTATGTGGAGAGGAAAGGTTTAGTGGTATCACACAAATGTCTGTGACGTGAGAGCGAGCAATAATAGGAAAACAGGAAGGTCAAAAGTAGAAAAATGGAACGAGGTCACTTAAGAAAATTGTTAGGCAGAGGCAGGTAGGTGTGAAAGGCCTGCTTCCATGCTGTTTAGCTCTGTGACCCCTCTGACTGGGGTTGGGGTCTCGGGGGATGAGGTTAGGAGGTAGGGAGATATCCATCATCCAATGGTTAATAGTGAACAGGGAACGAAGGGAAGACAACAAGAGGAGTGAGTGCAGGATTCCAGCATTCTACAGTCCATTTGTGGAATCAGGCTCAGCAAGAATTCATTGTGGATGTTGGGAAATGTACCTCATTTCGTTGCCACAAACCAATGGCTTGGGTCTTTTGTTAAAATCTATGCCATTCATATGTAATGATGGAAGAAGTTAATTAATTTCAGTGCACTTATTATGCAATGCTAGGACATCTGTTTAGGTGATGCATCTCTGGAATTCCCAACCCCAGACGGTTATGGAAGCCAGATCATTGGACTGCGGAGGGGGGAGGAAGTTACATAAGTATGAAAGATCAGGAGTTCAGTGCTATGGGCTACCTGCACAAAAGAGGAATCAAGGCCTGAATGGTGGGACAGACTTGAGGAACCAGGTGGCAAGGTGGCATACACTTGCCTCTATTTTCTTGTGTTTCTCTTCCAGAGCTTGTGGCTATTCCAAAGGAAGGTCAAAGTTCAAAGTAAACTTATTGTCAAAGTACATATAGTCACCAAATATACAGTGCCTACAAAAAAGTATTCACCCCCCCGGAGGTTTTCATGTTTTATTGTTTTACAGTATTGAATCACAGTGGATTTAATTTGGCTTTTTTTTGGACACTGATCAACAGAACAAGAGACTTTCATTTCAAAGTGAAAACAGATCTCTACTAAGTTAATTGCAAATATAAAACATAAAATAATTGATTGCATAAGTATTCACCCCCTTTAATATGACACACTAAGTCATCAATGGTGCAGCCAATTGATTTTAGAAGTCATGTAATTAGTTAAATGGAGATCACCATGTGTAGTCAAGGTGTTTCAATTGATTGTAGTAAAAATACATCTGTATCTGGAAGGTCCAACTGCTGGTGAGTCAGTATCATGCAAAACACGCAAAATGCTGGAGGAACTCAGCAGGCCCGGTGGCATCTAGGAAAAGAGTACAGTCGACATTTTGGACCGAAACCCTTCGGCAGGACTGGCAAAAACGACACCATGAAAACAAAAGAACACTCCAAGCAACTTCGTGAAAAGGTTATTGAAAAGCACAAGTCAGGAGATGACTACAAGAAAATTTCCAAGTCACTGAATATCACTTGAAGTACAGTTAAGTCAATCATCAAAAAATGGAAAGAATATGGCATACCTGTAAATTTGCCTAAGGCAGGCCATCCTCAAAAACTGAGTGACCGTGTAAGAAAGAGACCAGAGAGGGAGGCCACCAGGAGATCTATGACAACTCTGGAGGAGTTACAAGCTTCAGTGGCTGAGATGGGAGAGACTGCACATACAACAACTGTTACCCGGGTGCTTCACCGGCCGCAGCTTAATGGGAGAGTGGCAAAGAGAAAGCCACTGTTGAAAAAGCTCAGAAGGCATGTGGAGTCTGAAAAAGCTCTGAAGTCAGCTGGAAGATGGTTCTATGGTCTGATGAAACCAAAATTGAACTTTTTGGCCATCAGACTAAATGTTATGTTTGGCGTAAGCTAAACACTGCACATCATCAGAAACACCATCCCTATCATGAAGCATGGTGGTGACTGCATCATGCTGGGGGATGCTTCACTGCAGCAGGCCCTGGAAGGCTTGTGAAGGTAGAGGGTAAAATGAATGCAGCAAAATACAAGGAAATCCTGGAGGAAAACCTGATGCAGTCTGCAAAAGAACTGTGATTTTGGAGATTTGTTTTCCAGCAAGACAAAGATCCCAAGCATAAAGCCTAAGCTACACAGGGATGGCTTAAAAACAACAAAGTTAATGTCCTGAGTGGCCAAGTCAGAGTCCAGACCTCAATCCAATCGACAATTTGTGGCTGGACTTGAAAAGGGTTGTTCACTCACAGTCCCCATGTAACCTGACTGAGCTTGAGCAGTTTTGTAAAGAAGAATGGAGAAAAATTGCAGTGTCCAGATGTGCAAAGCTGATAGAGAGATCTATCCACAGACTCAGGCCTGTAATTGCTGCCAAAGCTGTATCTACTAAATACTGACTTGAAGGGGGTGAATACTTATGCAATCACTTATTTTATGTTTTAAATTTGTGATTAATTTTAGATCACTTAGATTAATTTTAGATCTGTTTTCAATTTGACATGGAAGAGTCTTTTTCTGTTGATCAGTGTCAAAAAAACCAGATTAAATTCACTGTGATTCAATGTTGTCAAACAATAAAACATGAAACACTCACAACATGCTGGAGGAACTCAGCAGGTTGGGCAGCATCCATGGAAACATTGACTCATCGTTTCCACGGACGCTGCCCGACCTGCTGAGTTCCTCCAGCGTGTTGTGAGCATTGCTTTGACCCCAGCATCTGCAGAGTATTTTGTGTTTTTGATAAAACATGAAAACTTTGGGGGGGGGGGGTGAATACTTTTTATAGGCATTGTAACCCCGAGTTTTATTTCCTTGCAGACATATACTATAAATCCATTAACCAAAATAGAATCAATGAAAGACTGCACCAACAGGATGAACACCCAATGTGCAAAGGACAACAAATTGTACAAATACAAAAAGAAAGAAATAATGATAGATTGGTAGATAGATAGATAAATAAATAAACAAACAAGCAATCAAGCAACAAATATCGAGAATGTTAGATGAACAGTCCTTGAAAATGAGTGCACACGTTGTGGGAACATTTCAGTGATGGGCCAAGTGAAGTTGAGTGAAGTTATTCCCTCTGGTTCAGGAGCCAGATGGTTGAGGGGTAATAACCGTTCCTGAAGCTGGTGGTGTGAGTCCTGGGGCTTCTGTACCTTCTTCCTGATGGGAGCAGCGAGAGGAAAGGATTACCTGGGTGGTGGGAGTTCCTGATGATGGGAGCTGCTTTCCTGCGATAACGCACCGTGTAGATGTGATCAATGGTGGGGAGGGTTGGATTGGGCTTTATCCACTACTTTTTGTAGGATTTTCCATTCAAGGGAACCCTAACCTTGTCATACACACAGACAAGCCTCCAGTTCCAGGACAGGCTGCCTCCAGACTCTCAGATTCACAGACATTTGGTCTCCAATTTCCAGACCCTGTCCCGGACTTGCAGAGTCGATCTTTTGGCCTCTGCCTCCAGACTCAGCCACTTCGGTCTTCAGCCTTTTGGGCTTTCTACCTTCAGACTCACTGAGCTTTGGACTTTGACCTTGGCTAATTTAAAAAATTCCAACAGTTCATATCTAAAGGAATAAAATTCCTCACTTGTAATAGTTTTCTTTGTTGTGACGGCTGGGATAACTCAAAGTTCAGAGTTAAAAGTAAATTTATTATCAAAGTACATGTCTGTTCCCATATACTACCTTGAGATTCATTTTCTTTCAAGCATTTACAATTGAACAAAGAATTATAATAGAATCAATTAAAAAGAACTCCACACAAGCAAGGACTGACAAGCAATCAATGTGCAAAAGAGGACAAACTGTGTAAGCACAAAGAGCAAAGAATCAATGCATACATAAAAAATACTGGGAACATGGATTATAGAGACCTTGAAAGTGAGTCCATGGATTGTGTTCAGTGATCAGTTTGCTGTTGAGATGAGTGAAGTTATCCACGTTGGTTCAGGAGCCTAATGGTTGAAGGGTAATAACTGTTCCTGAACCTGGTAGTGTGGGATCTAAAATTTCTGTATCTTCTTCCCATTGGGAACAGAGAGAAGAGAAGAAATTATTAGGAATTGAAATGCTAAGATAACTTATGAGGAATGAAAGCAAGAAGACTGTAGACACTGCGAATCTGAAATAAACACAGAAAATGCTAGAAAAACTCAACAAGTTAGGTAGCATCCGTGGAAAGAGAAGCAGAGTCAATGTTTCAGGCTGAAGATCAAGTGCAATTTTTGCAAAGCCAACAACCTGTAAACTGCTCTCATAGTGGAAGTATTTCTGCGATTGGTTGAACTAAGCTTCCATCCAGTTAAATTATGATTGTCCTGTGTTCCAAAACTATATATCCTAGTTTTCCCTTCCCTTTGGTTAAGTCCTAGCCTGCCCAGTCACAGTAATAACTTTCTCTGTCTAGACTATCAGCGTAAAAGTAAAGCATCGCTTAATCTCTATAGTTTCAGCCTCTTGTAATTTGTCCTGTAAATCAGGGACTATTCCACTAAATGCATGCAACATACCATGTGTCCTTCTAAAATCCGATGTCCAGACATGTGCACAGCATAGATTAAACAGAGGTTGGTGTAGCTCAAGCATAACTTCAACTCTTGAGATTTTAGATCAAAAGGTTTGCCTGTATAGCTATCGTCATGAAATCAATCAACTACTCTTTCAGAATAACACACACACAAAATGCTATAGAATCTCTTCTATTTACTTTTTCAGAAGTTTTGTATCAGGATAATTGGTATATAATTCCTTCAATTTCCTGAGACATCTCTTAAATAGCAGAAAAGCAGGGAAACTTTTCAATCTGAAGACCTGCCTCCCAAATCAAAAACCATTGGGAAATTCTTCATAGAATCTGTAATGTCCTTATTCCCATCCCCAACCTTTATAAATCTTGTTAGTGACTTTTTGCCCTTCTTTGAATTTCTCTCATTTACCCAGATCCAGCTTTGGTCCTGTGTTTCTGTAAGCTTTCCTTTGTGTTTTATGTTACTCCTTACATTATATGAAGCATCTTTTAGCATCTTGACCCTTGGGAATATAAAGTGATTGTGCATCCCCTGGGCTGATTTGAATGCCTCCCATTGCACTCCCTTGGTTTTAGCCATGATCAGATCTGCCCAGAACACAACAGAGAATAAGGGACTGCAGATGCACTGACCTTCAAGCAGCATCTCACTGAGACAAGCCAAAAAAGAAGGCTGTGAAAATTGGGCTTTATGTCTCATTGAATTAAATAATGATGAATAGCTGATATTTAATTGGCTGTAGTTGGAGAACTGTGCACACTTTTGCCTGTCCACACTAGCGATATCCCAAGTCATGGGGAAGATAAATACAAAATCACTAAGAAAACATCTAGACTAGGAGTTATGATCAGAAATTAAATTTCCCATTCTATCATATCTATATTCATGGGAACAGTGTAAATTAGGTATAGACCTAATAGACTATTTCTAGTCATGAAGATTTTGAGAGAGTAAATAATTAAAAACAAACAATTTCCACTGGTCAAGTAGAAGCAAGTTAAAAATGTAGGATTAATGATGAAAGGCTCATGGAGGTCTGAGAAGAAAACACAACTCAGAATACAAGTAACATACATTTAAAAGAAAAGTACTCAAAAGGCAAATGTGACAGAGGTAGATGGGTCTAATGTAGTACTAATAGTACCAGAAGCAGGTTGGACAACCTTACCTTCCTGTGATTGAAATGTTGTTAGTCTTGTTCTTTTTTTTTGTCAGTTCCCTTTAAGATTTGTTTGGGAAGTGCCACTTCATAATGGTTTAAATATTGGTGACATTTTAGAGGAGAAGTTGAATACATTTTAAACCAAAACATAATTTCAGGCAAATCTCATTATCTCACCAGTTCTGCTATAGTGCAGGTGGAGCATTCAGTTCTCTGAAAGTGAAGCAAGAAATTGAAAAAATTATGGGGTCTCTGGAACATCTATATTTGCTAGAGAAATTGAAAATACAGTTACATTTAGGTACAGCAGGTCATGTTTCACTTAACGCTTCTGTGTAATGGGAAATTATCAACTCAAATAGTTACAGTGCTTTTTGAAATAAAATTCCAAGGAAACTTGGATCTTTTATTAAACTGCACCTTTAACCATTTGAGAATCATGTGAACTGCATTGTAACTGTTCCTTCACTGAGTGAGTTATTCATAATTTAGGTTAGATTGATTCATGATGAAGTATTTGGTGTTTTTAAATGGTTACGATAAGCTATATATTATATATACAGTATGCTGAAACACATTTTATACCTGGGGATCCAGAGGGAGGGAGCAATCAAATAGTCAGGTCTGACAGTATAGTTTTAACATTGTTATTTTTTTCCTACAAGGTATTCCCTGTTATGATGTATTGATCTTGTATAATAATTATTGAGTAACAGAGCTTTACATTTTCTTTGGATATTCTACTAAAGTAGAAATAGTTTATTTATGATAAAATGTTTGCAAAGTTATCCCCAGATGTAAATGGTGTAAATGGCTTAGATAGGTCTTCAAAAAGCCCTGGCGACTTTCTTACTTTTTGTTACATGCTTAAAACCCTTTTGGAAGCCTTTTCAGAGTTCACTTGTTTAAGTTAGTATGAGTGGTTAACTGCAATGAATAACTTCATAAGCTACAAACCCATCTGATTTGTTTGGCTGCGTAGTATGGATCTCTATCCATCAGATGTGCTAAACTTACGGATGGATTGCCTAGTAGAATTTCTTTCTTTTTGAGATCTGGAGCCATCAAAACCCTGATTAACCTCTGATATTCATGTGGTGCTCTTGATCTTGAAGACAGATTCTGTAACAAAAAGTTAACGGCTGCCATATGCCGAGTGTTTTGTGGGTTGTGCTGACCTGAAAGTGAACTTGCTCTTTGACTGCTGGTTTCTTCTCTTTTTTTTTTGCAGGTTTGGTGTGGAGATTACTGATGAAGAGTTTGAGCTGCTCATTGACAGAATTCCCCTTGATGAAGACGGAAATGTCCGCTACCCGCAATTCATGGCCATGTTTGACTCTAGGTATGGCTTAATTTTTGGATCTTTATTGGACTATCATGGAAACCATATTTAAATCTAACAGGCATCCTGCAAATATACACACTATTTTTGACAGCTTTATGTACCTATAGTCTGTTTACTCAAGGAAACAGTAAACATCTCTTGTGATTGTTTGAATACATTACATAAATCTATTTTTCTACATTATGACATAAATTTAAAAGCAGTTGAAATGATAATTTTTATTTTAATGCAAAAGCTAATTCTAATATATTTGAAACAATGCTTATATCATAGTCCTTTGTCTAATTATTTTATATGACAGATGAATTAAACTGTGCAAAACTGTTACAGTCACCCTTATGCCGTTATTGCACATCCAATTATTTCTCAGTAATTATTAGCATATCACAGAAGTATCAGCAAGTCAGTAAAGTAACCATTGTTCTGAATGAATTAGGACAGCTTATTAAAATATTACTTCATATTGTAGCAAGGAAGTAACCCATTTTGACATTGACTTTTGACATTTTAGTGTATATTTCCCTGTAAGTAAACTACATTGAACTTACTTTTGATAGCTCTTTATTAAACGTATGGAGTCTTTTGCGAACAATATTCCTGATTAAGAATATTAGCAGGCCATATCTCTTAAGAATTATTCTGATTATTCAGAATTAAATTGATTTCAATTTGACTGTTGTGAAAGATGGGAAATACATAAATGTTTAAAGTCTTCTTCCACCATTAATGTATCTTCCCAGAGGTCTTAGTCTTTGCCTTTGTGTGGTCTTATTTTTAATATGTAAAAACATCCATAAACAGCTGGTGCAGTGAACACTAAGAAGATACTAAACGTGTGTGGGAACTACCGGAAGAAAATCCAAACCGATTTAGATGCAGTGCACTGGTTTTCCATTTTTTTTTATTAAAAAGGGGGAAAAGTGACTTAGAAATGCTGGAAAAAAAAGTTAGTCGTGGTCGAGCTTGGGGTAAACAATAGCACAGTGTTGTAGCGGGCTGCTTCCAGGACTTAGATATTCTTCCCATGTCAGTATAACCACTACTGGGAGGTAGCTCGATTAAGGATTACCATATCATTAATAGTATCCATGACTTTTGTTCAAAGGCTACTTGTGTAATGTTGCCTTGTGGATGAAGCTGCTTAATCCCCTGAGCCGCAGCTGTAGAGAGGGGCTTCTTCAGAGCCGCCCACACTGACTTCCCTGTCCCCCTAAATCGATTCAAGAGAGAAAAAAAATACAGACAGAAACAACAATCAACTCAAACAGAAGAAAAAAGAAACAACCATTCTACACTTCCACATTCATCCACAAACCCCGATCCCTGCCAACGTTTCCCATTCAACCCTTCTTCAACATCCCCATCGCTACTCGGGTGGTGGTCGGCGTGTCTCTGTCCAAAGACCCTTCTACCACCACCCCTCACGCCCTTTCCCTCTATAAATATATATCTACATATCTATTACATCCCTTCTATCTTTGGTGTGTGCATGTGCTTGCGTGTGACATTGAGATTTTCAACTCGCCTCCCTGAATCACGCTGAGCTGTTCTATTCCTAGTTTCTCTCCTGAGGTCGTGTTTGACACGGAGTCCCCACTGCGGCTGCGGCTTTGGGTCAGCAGTCCTTCAAACAGAGACACGGGCTGAGATTTTCCACCCCTTATTATTTCTTCACTACAATGTCACAAACTCCACATTGCGGTTGTCTACCGCTGCCTTCCCACACGTCCCTGCATTCTCTGCACTCTGCTCTTGAAGGACCCTTCTTCACCGAAGGTGCATCTGCTTTCAGAGCAATGATAAAAGAGGATCTCCAGCAATGTTAACTTAGAATACTACTTTAAAAAATATTGCGTCGCGTAACCAGAAGCCGCCTAAACAAGAAATCATCGGAAACAAATTGTCCACGTTGCGAGGGTAATTATCACAAAAAGGGGAGAGCAAATGAAAATGCGGTCTCGCAATTAAAAGAAAAGTTTGCTCTTCGTGGCCTTTGCCTAGGGTTTTACCTCTACTTCACCTAATCACGGATTACTATTAGCTTTCTCTTGTCACGTAACAAACGGCTCTCTTCAACTTCCTCGCTTAATGCTAAGCCAGGCCCAACCTTGCCTAGGTCCAACCATGGTTTGTCGTATAACGCAGGCTTTGCGTGAACCAGGTCCGCGTTTGATCGCCTATTCGCGAGATGGAGCAAATGGACTAAAATTCCTGCTTCATTCACCGAAAATGCGCGCTTTTATTCCGACAGCCTCGACACCTGCATCTTTGCATCGCCTTTGTACAGAGACCGAGGTGCACCAAGTAGATACATATATTAATAAATTAACAAAGAGCAAATCATTTAAATCCTAGCCGCCCGTGTGCCCTTGCATTTGTGGTGTTGGTGTCTTGAAGCAGTT
Source organism: Mobula birostris (assembly GCF_030028105.1). Lineage (NCBI taxonomy): Eukaryota > Metazoa > Chordata > Chondrichthyes > Myliobatiformes > Myliobatidae > Mobula > Mobula birostris. Next base: position 29,185,019 of record NC_092374.1, on the reverse strand, counting down.
TTTACCACTGGTAATTATTCCACTAAAGTCCTTCAGTACCTTGCTAAGTGTCAGGCTAATTTCTGTATTGTTTTCGCTTGGCTAATTCTGTCTGACCCCGGGTCGCCTTCCGTAACCGTGTCTCTCGTGGAGACTCCAAGTGGCCGGCCTGTTCAAATAGATGGGAAGTGTCTATCATTACTCGTGGACAAAAGCCTCCACGTTTGCCGCTAATAAACTCCCAAAAGCAGACACACCGTTCACCCAAGCGCAAGAAAAACTCATTTAGTGGTGCCTTTTGTTTTTGCCATTCATGTGAGCTTGTAGGGCTGACTGGTGTCAAGTTTGTCAGGTGTTGGGTGTGTTTGACTGCCGCTCTTCTCACGCATGATAATATGGCGACTCTATCAGCAATCGGCCGCCTCCCTGATAACCTTTATGTGCAGTCTTTTCCACGCCGTGTTAGTGAGTAAATTCCTTTGTTACTGTCGGCCAGACTACACATGGCTACTGAGGTCATTTCACTCATCGCATCAGCACTGCCATTAATTGAACCTGTGAGGTAAATGGACCGGGAATGATGGCATTGCTGCCATTGCCTCAGCAGCGGACAACGACAGTGCGGTGCTGCTGAGGAAGGCTTCCGAGAAGTTGACTGAATCTAATGGTCATTAACATAAATTATCTTTTAAACAATTGTGCAATTCAAAAAAAATAAAGGATAGTCAAAAGTTTGATTCAGGGTGGGAGCCTTGGTTATGAATTATACTGTATATAAATCAGCTTGCTTTCTGCAATGTTGTCTTGCCTTTTATTAACGTTTTTTATATTTTATTTATTGAGATACAGCTCAGGTTCCCTTCGGCCCTTCGAGCTGTGCTATCCAGCAACCCCCAATTTAACCCTAACCTAATCATGGATCAATTTACAATGATCAATTAACCTACCAACCAGTAGGGCTCTGGACCGTGGGAGGAAACCAGAGCACCCAGAGGAAACCCATGTGGCCACGGGGAGAAAGTACAGACTCCTTACAGACAGCGTTGAACTGTAAAGCCAGTACTGTAGTAAAGTGTTGTGCTAACCTCTATGCCAAGGTGCTTAATTTATCCTAGAGTGCAAATGTTGTGACATTACACTAAATGCCCCGTAGGTTACATGCTAACATAACCATAATGATACTGGTCATTGGATCTGAACATGAAGATGAATAGTTAAATTGATTGTTGATGCCAGTTGCAGGAAGGGAAATACAGTTATTAATGACATCGATGTGCTACTACTATTGTGATCCTGTCATGTGATATTGCATGTTTTAATCTTCAACCAAGAGGTTCTGCAGATGCAGGAAATCCAGAGTAACACACACAAAATGCTGGGGAAATTCAGCAGGTCAGGCAGCATCTTAATGGAGGGTCTCAGCTGAAAATGTTGACTCTTTATTCCTTTCCATAGATGCTGAGTTCCTCCAGCATTTTGTGTGTGTTGCTTTGGATTTCCAGCATCTACAGATTCTCTCATGTTTGTGGTGCAGAAAGTCTGATGGCAGTAGGAAAGAAACTATTCCTGAGTCAAGGTCATACTTAGATTTCTTTTTGATATGAACTTGCATATTGAAAATGTGAATGCCCTGTTCAGGTTTTGAATAACTCGAGAACTGGGAAATTCATTTTAAGATTGAACTTCATTTTAAAAGTTATTAACATGGCAAACGCAAGACTGATAACTGAAGGTGAAGAGCTTTGGATGAGCTTAATTTTTTGTAGCAAAGAATTGTCAAGGAAACTTCGGCACCCTATGCATATATACATATAAAATATACTTTCATTTTCATTCTCAGGTCAAGATCTGTCATTGTCAACAGGGGATCAACAACAAGAGTGATCCAAGATTAGGCCCCACCACAGATTATTCTTTTGGCAGTTAGGCATATTCAGAAAATGCAATATTGGTGGTGTCTTCCATTCAACAAGAACATCAGAAAGCTTGAATGTACAATTTAGTCTCAGTTAGTGCTTCTCGATACATGACATTTATGCACAGAAAATCATTGGTTTTGAGCTCTTCATCCATTTTTTGATGTTCATGAAGGCACTTCCAACTCAACAAGTTTACTTCCAAACTTCTTTCAATGAATTTCTTTTGCTGATACTTTGCTAATAAAATTTAACTTAGTAGCACCTTTTAGTTAATCCTCAACTTCAACCACAAATTATTCCTACAGGTGTTTACTTCCCAATTTGTAAAAATGGACAATGAAATTAAATTTAGAGCCTAAAATATGTTTTATTTAATATTGATCTCTGGCATTGTTCATATCTTCCCTCATTTTACTCACTTTCTCCCTTCTTCCCACCTCCTCTCTCTCTTTTGGGTTGGATTATAATAATTCAAAAGATGGGAGACCATTTATCTCAACCTGTCAATGCCAATCAAAAAAGAATCTATGTAACCTAATCTCTCTTTCCAGCTCTATTCCATGGTCCTGCTGGTCACAACTCTTCTGGCACTTTTTAAATGTGATGGCTATTTTTGCCTCTACTACCACATTAAAAAGTGAGTTCCAGAGGCCCTCTCCTTTGGTGAAAAAGATTTTTTTCATCTCCCTTCTAACTCGTTTAGCACTTACAATAAATCTGTGCCCTACCTTTCACTTTCTAACTCCTCTGCTAAGGGAAAGTGGTTCTTTTTACTCGCTCTATCTCAGTTCTTCATTGTTGTATACTTCTCAGTTGAGTCTCTGCTGAGTCTCTCCTCTTCCTGAAAAAAAACACCCTGGTATACCCAGCCAGGGCTAACCTTTCACAGTCGTGGAACTATCCTCAACACAAAAGATTCCGCAAATGTTGAAAATCTTGAGCAATGTACAGATATTACTGGAGGAGCCCAGCAAGCCAGGCAGTGTCTGTGGAGGGGAATATATAGTCAAAGATTTGAGCCCAGGCTCCTCATCAAGACTGGAAAGGAAGGGGGCAGAAGCCAGAATGAGAAGATGGAGGAGTACAAGCTAGCAGGTGATAGGTGAGACCAAGTGAGGGAGAAAGTGGCTGGGATTAAGTAAGAACCTGTGAGGTGATAGGTAGAAAAGGTAAAAGGCTAAGAAGAAGGTATCTAATAGGAGATTACAGTGGACCATAGATGAAAGGGATGGAGGGGGGTAACCAAAGGGAGGTGATGGGCAGGTGAGAAGAAAAGGGCTAACCAGAATGAATAATGGAAAAAAGAAAGGAGGGAAAGGAAGAAATTGCTGGAAGTTGGAGAAATCATTGTTCATGCCATCAGTTGGTGGCTACCCATAAAAAATATGATGTGTTGGTCCTCTAACCTGAGTTTGACCTCATCATAGCAGTAGAGGAAGCTATGGACAGACATGTCAGAATGGGAATGGGAAGTTGAATTGAAATGGGTAGCCACCTGTAGACCTTGCCTTTTATAGCAGACAGAGTAAAGGTGTCCTACGAAGCTGTTCCACAATCTGCACCGATGAGAGGAGGTTGCACTGGGAGCACCAGATACAATAGATGAGTTCAACAGGGGTCCAAATAGGTGAAATGTCACCTCACCTGATAGGATTGTTTGGGGGCCCTGAATGATGGTGAGGGACAAGGTGTAGGGGCAGGTGTAGCATTTGTAATGCTCATAGGGATAAGTACAAGGAGGGATTTCATTGGGGAAGAATGAAAGGACAAGGGAGTTACATAGAGAGTGATGATTATGGAAAACATGGTGGGGGGTTGGAGGGAAGATTTTCTTAGTGATAAGATCCCATTGGAGATGGTAGAGATTACAGAGAATAATGTGCTGGATACAGAGGATCGTGGGGTGGTAGGAGAACAAAGGGAACCCTCTCCCTATTACGATGGCAGCAGGATGGAGTGAGGGCAGATGTGTGGAAAATGGAGCAGATGCAGATTACAGCACTGATGACGCTGGAGGGAAACTCCATTTTTTTGAAAAAAGAGAACATCTCAGATGTTCTAGAATGGAAAGAACAGAGGTGGCGGAAGCGGAGGGACCGAGAGAAGGAAAAGGCATATTTCTAAGTGACAGGGTGGGAAGAGGTATAGTCCAGATGGAGGCTGAGAGATCGAGAAAAGGGAGAGAAGTATCAGAGATGGACCAAGTAAAGTTCAGGGTAGAGTGGAAGTTGGAGGCAAACTTGATAAAATTGACGGGTTCCACATGGGTGCATGAAACACCAGTAATGCAGTGCAATGGAAATGTCTGTATAAATCTTCTCTGCGTTCCTCCTCCCCACTACTCACAGAACTAACGGTCATATTAACTCCAAACTTCCTCATCGTGCCCCTATTTTTAGGTCTAAACTATTGATATGTTTTACACAAACGAGGAAGCATGTACAGACCATGCAGAACCGCATGAGCAACAACCTTCCAGTCACAAAGATTTCCTTCCACTGAATCATTTTTGGATCTGGTTTGTCCACAAGGTCACCACCCTTGGATCCTATGCACCTTTACTTCTTTTTTCGACAAACCTGCGATGTTAGACCTTGCTAAAAGACTTGCTGGAATATATGAAGACGTCTTCAAATGCACATTGTTTGTTTGTCAGTCTTTGTAGCTTTTCATTGATTCTATTGTATTTCTTTGTTCTACTGTGAATGCCTGCAAGAAAATGAATCTCAGGGTGACCTATATGTACGTTGATAATAAATTTACTTTGAACTTTGGACTTTACTGTCATCAGCCCTCCTTGTTTCCTCTTCAGTTAAATTAAGTTAATCAGACATAATGTTCCTTTAATAGATTAGTTCTAATTCTGATAATCTGTGTCTTCCCAAATCGATGCTATATTCTCTGAAAATAAATTCCAATAATTTGGCCACCAATGAAATTAAACCAACTTGTCATTTTTAAACAATTGTACAATATTAACAGTCCACTACCCACTACCTTCCTCTGTCATTAGTGCTGCAGTCAGGGGTCTCAGGGGTGCTAAATCCTTAATATTTCCTCTTTTACAAAACTTATTCCATACAATATTTCATGTAGTTCCTCCTTAACTAAACATCAGCCCCATCTCTTTCCTTGTAAAGACAGCTGCATTTAATTTAACTCCACCCAGATCCTCTACATATAGCCTGGTTGTGTTCTTTAAGTAAGTTTAAAATACCTCTGGATTTTCTTCCCAGTATTTTTTCATGCTGTCCTTTTGTTTTTTTTAATTTATCATTTAACTTCATCCCTACACCTTCTATATTCTTTCAGACATTCTGTCATATGAAACATCTTTTCTGTGCCTCATTGTTGACATTTTCATCCAGGAACCTCTAAATTGCATAGTTTTGCCTTACTTATTTGAGGTTTTCAATTCTTGGAAAGTCTATGAATCCCACAACACAGAAAGAGCAGGATACCGTTATAGTTCTTGAACTTGTTCTGCAAGTCGATGAAATTATGGCTGATTTGCAACATGCCTCTATAAGCATCCTGCTTTGTCCCACATTGCTTAATACCTCCAGCAAATAATAGTCTACCTATCTCAGAATTAAACTTAGAGCACAAAGAACAGTATAATACAGGAACAGACCTGTGCCACCATGATGCAGATTTAAACTAATTCTATCTTCATGCACATGGTCTGAATCCCTCTATTTCATGAGTCTGTCTAAATACCTCTAAAAATGTTTATATTATATATGCTTCCAGCACCCTCCTGGTCGAGCACTCCAACCACTTACCATAAGATAAAGGAGCAGAAGTAGGCCATTCGGCCCATCAAGTCTGCTCTGCCATTCAATCATGGGCTGATCCAATTTTTCCAGTCATCCCCACTCCCCTGCCTTCACCCCATACCCACTGATGCCCTGGCTAATCAAGAACCTATCTATCTCTGCCTTAAATACAGCTAATGACTTGGCCACCTTCTGACTAAAGTAATTTCTCCACATCTCTGTTCTAAATGGATGTCCTTCAATCCTGAAGTCGTGCCTTCTTGTCCTAGACTCCCCTACCATGGGAAATAACTTTGCCATATCTAATACGTTCAGGCCTTTTAACATTTGGAATGTTTCTATGAGATCCCCCCTCATTGTCCTGACCTCCAGGGGATACAGCCCAAGAGCTGCCAAACGTTGCTCATACAGTAACCCTTTCATTCCAGGAATCATTCTCATGAATCTTCTCTGAACCCTCTCCAATGTCAGTATATTTTTTCTAAAATAATGAGCCCAAAACTGCGCACAATACTCCAAGTGTGCCATATGGAGCCTCAACATCACATCCCTGCTCTTATATTCTATACCTCTAGAAATGAATGACAACATTGCATTCACCTTCTTCACCACCAACTCAACATGGAGGTTAACCTTTAGGGTATCTTGCACAAGGACTCCCAAGTCCCTTTGCATCTCCACATTTTGAATTCTCTCCCCATCTGAGTAATAGTCTGCCTGTTTATTTCTTCCACCAAAGTGTATGACCATACACATTCCAACATTGTATTTCATTTGCCACTTCTTTGCCCATACCCCTAAACTATCTATATCTCTCTGCAGGCTCTCTGTTTCCTCAACACTGCCCGCTCCTCCACCTATCTTTGTATCATTGGCAAATTTAGCCACAAATCCATTAATACCATAGTTCAAATCATTAACATACATTGTAAAAAGCAGCGGTCTCAACACCGACCCCTGTGGAACTCCACTGGTAACTGGTAGCCAACTAGAATAGGATCCCTTTATTCCCACTCTCTGTTTTCTGCTGACCAGCCAATGCTCCACCCACGCTAGTAACTTCCCTGTAATTCCATGGGCTCTTATATTGCTAAGCAGCCTCCTGTGCAGCACCTTGTCAAAGGCCTTCAGAATATCCAAGTACACCACATCTACTGCATCTCCTTTGTCTACCCTGCTTGTAAATTCCTCAAAGAATTGCGGTAGGTTCATCAGGCAGGATCTTCCTTTCAGGAAACCATGCCTGCTTTGGTCTATCTTGTCATGTGCCTCCAGGTACTCCGTAATCTCATCCCTAACAATCGATTCCAACAATTTACCAGCCACTGATGTCAGGCTAACAGGTCTATAGTTTCCTTTCTGCTGCCTCCCACCATTCTTAAATAGCGGAGCAACATTTGCAATCAACATGATTCAAATCATCATGTACAAAAAATACGGAAGTGCTCAAAAGGTCAGGAAGCATCCGTAGAGATAGAAACAGAGTATTTGGTCAATGACCTGTCAACAGAACTCCTTTAATCCTCCACCTCTGAGGTTTGTCATAGACTCCCTGTTGGAGTTGAGTTCCCTTGACACAGAAATTCCCTCATGTGGGAGTTCCTGCGTGAAACAGCGGAGCATTCTACTTCGGACGCGAAGCCCCTTCAGATGAAATATACTCATTCGTTTGTTCATTTTCAACAGGAAAGGAGTTTCCAGTCTTTTTGATGAGAAGTCAGTAATCTTAACCGGACAAAAGGGACTACAAGAGAAACAGAGCTCAGGTCAACTGGATGAAGACAAGAGATACGGTAGAACTCCTGAGCAGGTGCTGTTTGAGAACACAATCTCACCTCATTAGATTTCAGAAGCAATTAATGTAACTGAGTACTAAATTATACATCATGGTTTATTTAAGATACTTAGTGGTTTCCGAGTTATCCATGGTTCATAATAAATATCATAAAACAACTAATTGTACTACGTATCTCAGTGATAACAAACTTGATTGTGATTCTGTTTAACTTTTAACGCACAGCCAATTCTCATGATCTTGGGTGTTGACTGACAATTACAAAATACATTCAATCATCAGCTCTCTATAATCCCTTTACTGTTATATCACGGTGCTTGCAATTATTCAGAAATATTCCCCAGTGAGTAGTTTGGATATACTGTACACTCAGTGGCCACTTTAGTAGGTACCTAATAAAGTGGCCACTGAGTGTATGTTCATGGTCTTCTGCTGCTGTAGCCCATCCATTTCAAGGTCTGATGTGTTGTGCATTCAGAAATGTTCTTTGGCCCAACACTGTTGTAACGTGTGGTTTTTTGAGTTACTGTTTCCTTCCTGTTGAAGGGTCTTGTCCCGAAACGTCGACTGCTTCCCCTTTTCCATAGATGCTGCTTGTCCCGCTGAGTTCCTCCAGCATTTTGTGTGTGTTGCTTGGATTTCCAGCATCTGCAGATTTTCTCATCTCTGTTTTCTTCCTGTCACCTTAAACCAGCCTGACCATTCTCCTCTGACCTCTCCCATTCACAAGGCCTTATTGCCCACAGAACTGCAGCTCACTAGACATATTCTTGTTTTTTGCACCATTCTCTCTAAACTCTGGAGACTGTAATGCGTGGAAATCTCAGGAGATCAGTATTTTCTGAGATACTCAAACCACCCCATCTGGCAGCAACAATCATTTCATGATTAAAGTCACTTAGATCTCATTCCTTCCCCATTCTGATGATGTTTGGTCTGAGCAACAACTGAACATCTTGACCATGTCTGCATGCTTTTATGCTTTGAGTTGCTGCCACACGATTGGCTGATTAGATGTTTGCATTAAGGAGCAAGAGTACAGGTGTACCTAATAGAGTATCCACTGGGTGTACTGTATATATAGTCCGTGAGCCAGTAGGGTTGGTCAGTACCATCTGAGGGGAATAATGCTCATAGTGATTTTTGGCAAGGTACACATCTCTAGAGTTAGAAAATATGTGATAGCATTGCACCAGTGGTAGCTTTATTACTTCAAATAAGTAATCACTTTTTGTATATATTCCATATTAACATCAGTACAGCAGAAAATGTTACCCCACCCCCCCAGGTAAAAAACCTCATTTGGAAAGGTTTCTGGAGTTTTTTCAATGTCATGATATTTTCCATATTGTTGTATCAAATCAAAACAATCTTTCTCAGCAATCCTTCTGGTGTGGACAGGGCAATGGTCCAAGGGGGTGAAAAAGGGTATCTTCCATACGTAGACTGCGCCCTTGTGCCATCACTATGATGCGTCCAAACAAAGACCTGTCTGCTTTCAAGGTGATTGCCTTCCCATTTAATTTCACTTCTCCCTTCTTACACATATCACTGAATGTTTCCAGCTTGTTGGTTTTCATTGGGTCATGGAATTTCTTTGCTGGTGGGTCTTCCTCTAGTCTCTCATCCTTGAAGGTTGCATAGCTTTGCTCACCAATCTCATATGCCTTCATCAGGTCAGAGGCAATGTCCTTGGGGGCTGTCTTTGCCGTAGAGATGCTAATGAGGTCCTGCTTCTCTGCAAATGGGTTGACCCCTTCATGTATGAGGCTAACCACTGCTGAAACTGCTTCCTCATCTTTCTGGATTCTTGGCCGCTGTAGCTCCGCATGACAAAGCTCTGATTTGTTGCCTTGCACCATCTCCCTTAACCATCCCAGGAATGCACTGCGGTGCTCTGCTGTTATGTAGTAACGCTTGATAGTTCCAGCATTCAGGCTGAACCGTGGTGTGCCTCCAGGAGTCTGTGTGTCTTTGTTCACTGTGGCTTCAATAGCCTGGTCCACAGGGATCTGCCCAAAGAGGTTGTTACTTGACAGCTGCACTGAGAATTGGCCTGCCTTGAAGGCCTCATACACAGAAGGATTCTTCTCTGGGAGATTCATCATCTGAGCAAAGTAAGGGGACAGGTACCTGGCATAATTCACCTTATCATAGGGAAAGCACCATGGGATCATGGTTCTTAGAGCATAGAGGTGCAACTCCCAGTCCCCCTCACAGAAAGCTACCACCGCTGCAATGCTATCACATATTTTCTAGCACTAGGGGTGTATACCTTGTCAAAAATCACTGTAAGAATTATTCCCCCCAGATGGTACTGGTGGCCCAAATTTGGAGTCCTGGCTCACGGACGAATACAAGAAATGATGTTTAATCTACGAATGAAGGTTTCTGATTTGTTTCTCTTTCCTCCCGGCACAGCTCTTCAAGGTTATTAAAACTCTGTTGTATAAACAGTATCAAGAAGTTGAGAGAGAATTTGAACAATTGGATGAAATTAATTCAAAGCGGCTCAACCACGAAACCATGTACCGGCTTCTAAAACGGTAAATCTACGTATATGTACGTGAAGAAGAAATAGAATTGCTGAGATGCAGAAATGATTCTCGCAGTGACGACGGAACAACAATTAAGAGAATTATTTTAGCGGTCAATGTAATTCACTTGCATCGGGCCTTTGTTTCTCCGATTAACGTGATGCCCCGGCTTTATTTTCGGTCGTTTCTGTCTGACCGCTTTTATTCTTTCCCTCCCCGTTTGCCTCCCAGCTTTGATATTTGGCCAGAAGTAACCCGGGGCGAGATTCGCCAGCTCTGGAAAACTCTCATCACGAACCAAGACAAAACCCTGGATTTCTTGGAGTTTGTGAGACACTTCGGCCACTCTCCTAAATCCGCCTGCTTCCCCAACGCCAAAATCAGCCCCCCAAGGAAGGGAGATGGCGACCTCAGAATGCGCTCGAAGAACCTGAACTGCGCCACCGACATCCTGGTGGACAACGTCCGCGCAAAAGTGAGGTTCTTGCCTCGCAATCTAATGACTGAGTTATTGGTTTATTTTTAATGTGTTCACAGAACGTGTGTGTCGGTGACTGTGCTCGGTTTTATTGCCTATTTCTAAATACTTCTCAACTGGATAGCCAACTAGATCGGGGTCAACTAGATTGGAGAGTCTGGAGTCACAAACTGCCGGACGAACTCCGCGGGCCAAACAGCGTGTCTGGAGGGAAATAGACAGTTTTGGGTCGAAAGCCTTCATCTAGACTGGGAGATTAGAGGGGAGATAGTCAGTATAAAAAGAAAAGGGAAAGGAATGAGGAAGCGGTGGCGAGCCCTAGGTTGATTCAGGTGAGGAGGAATGACTGGCGGATGGAGGAGGGAGGGAATGAAATAGCAACGGAGGCTGGGAGGTGATTGGTGGAGTCGGCCAAGGGAGAACTGACGAAGATTGGAGCCACGTTCAAACTTGACCGTCGATTTCCCAACCTCGTAAGCCGTGGTGAACTTGATGATTTTTATTTTAAATTTTAAAACCATCATCCCATAGTTTCATGTTCTCAATGCTGATATCGGCTTCCCTTACAAACTTGTATTTTTCAAACCCTCAGCCGCCGGGCGAGAGTTAAAAGTCGCGCTTCCAGATCAACGCTCCAACCCTCTTAAGTTGCTAAGGGGTTATGGTACAATTTGTTTTATAAAATGTAGCCTTGTCAAACTCAGTTTACACTGTTGATTTAATTACAACTTCCAGGTTGACTACCTGTGGGACGATCTCAGGAAAGAATTTCAGGAGCTTGACCCTTACCGCACCGGGTTTATCAGCAAAGAGGAGTTTAAGGATATCTTGACCGAGTTGTGTATAAATTTAAATGAATACGAGTGTGAAATGCTGGCGAAGAAATTCGAAGTCAATGGAGATGGCCGGTAAGGTCAAATGAGTTCGCGCGCCGAGCCACTGGGTTAGACCTCGCAGACAAAGGCAATTACATTTTCGCCGGCGTATTTTGGATTAAAAATGCAAGGGTTTAAGAGTGGAGTTTTAGTTGCCCAGGAAATTAAACACTGCATTGTAAGAAATGACAAGGCGTGCATTAGAAGGGGACTAACTTACTGGAAGTGCAGTGTGTCTCCAAGACTGAGAAACTGGAGCGAGGAAATTAAAATACTCATAGATCGACATAGGACTTACAACACGCAGACAAGTAAATCTGTCTATGATAGTGTTCAACACCAATTTCTTTCCATTCTATCCATCTCTCCAGAACGACACCTCTTTCTAATCCCTTTTCCCTCCCGCACCTGTCCTTAAATTAATTTCATCAGAGGGGTACTGAATGCCACGCAGTAGAACTTAACCTCTTGAATACTTTCTTTAATAAAGTTACACCACATTAAGCGTGCAGGGTCGTGGTTATAAAGTCTAATTTGTAAAATTTAAGTGTAATTAAATTCATCGGGTGCATCAAATTTTTGGAACCAAATGTGTTTGAAAGATGTCGGAATGAGAGTCATCTGTTAGTAACAAATTGTTGAGACTACAGTAAATTGATGGAATCATTGGATAGCTTCTCAGTTTACATTGTTCGTGCGCAATTAACCTCGGTACTCACGAGTATAGTGGGTTTAAGAATTTAGAAAAGCCGCCTTGAGAAGGATTGAATGTTTCCAGCATTTTCTGTTGCATTTTAGATTTCTGGCATCTATACCAATGGGCTGGATTGCACTGATCCAGTCCCCCTGCGTGCAGAGGAAGAGTGTTGTCTCTGTTACTGGCTTTTAAAAAAATATCTTTGACATTTAAAACATATTTAAATTGTAATAAATAATTTTAAATAGTGGCCTTATTTCTTTTTCAAAATAAGCTTATCCAAACTTTATAAAGCACCTGGACACTTTAAAAAAAAAGGTGAAGGTACAGCAATTTGTGAAGTGTCCTGATGAAGGGCCTCATCCCAAAATGTCAACTGCTTACTCTTTACCATAGATGCTGCCTGGCCTGCTGAGTTCCTCCAGCAGTATTACTCTGATTTCCACCATCTGCAGATCTTCTTTTGTTTGAAATTTGACGAGTCGTTTCCTTTCCTTCTACAGTTGTAGGCTCATCACCAACAATGAGATGGCCTTCAGAGAGGAGAAGGAAGAGCTCAGGGTCTGGTGCCAGGCAAATAACCTCTTCCTCAGTGTCAGCAAGATAAAGGAGATGGTTATCGACTTCAGGACAGCTCACACCACTCACACCCCACTCCCTCCCTCCCCCCCCATTTATATTAGCAGCACAACAGTGGAAACTGCAAGCAATTTCAAACCCCTGGGAGTGCACATCTCACACAACACCTCATGGTCACAGAACACATCCTACCAGTCAAGAAATATCACCAATGCCTCTACTTTCTGAGGATGCTGAACAGAGCTGGACATCCATTCTCATGTCATTCTACAGACACACAGTAGAGAGCATCTTATCAAGCCCTATTTTTCCTTGATATGGAAACAGCACTGTGGTGGATAGGAAGACTCTATGGGTAGTCAAAACTTCCCAATGCATCTCTGGCACTAGCCTACCTGCCATGAAGGACATAAAATATATACAGAAAGGTGTTGGAAAAGGTCCAGGAATATCTCGCAGGATCCCACCTACCTCATAGACTGCTCCACACTCATCAGGGAAGAGGTTATGTAGCATCCATGGCAGGACCACCAGGCTCAAAAACAGTTACTTTCCCCAAGCAGTAAGGCTGATCAACATCCCCATCTACTAACTCCACCACTATATTATTTCCTGTCAGTCACCTTATGGGCAGCTGAGCAACACTTTCTGTACATACAATCAATCTATGTATATGAGCTATCTTATGTGTTTATATTTATTGTGGGTTCTTTATGAGTGGTGATTGATAGCTTTGTGGCCTAAGATAGAATGAATCAATTTTAGAAACCCTAGCACGTTTATTTTTCCTACTTTTACACACCTAGCCCAGCGGTCGTGTAGAGTACAGATCCCTTCTTTGTAGAAGTCCACTGCAGGGGTGATTGATAAGTTCGTGGCCTAAGGTAGAAGGAGGTGAGTTATTAACTTCAAACTTTCTGCATTTTCACTCAAAGAGTTGACCTGCATGTGCATGTAATGAGAGCTGTATAACTCATCTCCTTCTACTTTAGGCCACAAACTTATCAATCACCCCTGCTGTGGACCACCAGGCGGTCCAAGACGCTGTCATTATATGCACGTAATGAAAGGGTTGATTATTTTTTTAAATGGAGAGAAAATACAAAAACCTGAGGTACAAAGGGACTTGGGAGTCCTTGTGCAGGATTCCCTGAAGGTTAATTTGCAGGTTGAGTCTATGGTGAGGAAGGCAAATGGGATGTTAGCATTCATTTCAAGAGGACTAGAATATAAAAGCAAGGATGTAATGTTGAAATTTTATAAGGCACTGGCGGGGACCTACTTGGAGTATCGTGAGCAGTTTTGGTTCCCTTATCTTAGAAAGAATGTGATGAAACTGGAGAGGGTTCAAATTAATTTCACGAATATGATTCCAGAATTGAACAGAATATGAAGACCATTCGATGTCTCTGGGCCTGTATTCACTAGAATTCTGAAGAATGAAGGATAACATTGAAACCTATTGAATGGTGAAAGGCCTTGATAGAATGCATATGGAGAGGATGTTTCCTGTGGTGGGAGAGTCTAAGACCAGATGACACAGCCACAGAATAGAGGGTGTTCTTTTAGAATTTCCTTAGCCAGAGGGTGATGAATCTGCGGAATTCTTTGCAACAGGCAGCTGTGGAGGCCAAGTCTTTATGTATATTTAAGGCAGAGGTTGACAGATTCTTGATTAGTCAGGGCAGGAAGGCATACGGGGAGAAGGCAGGAAATTGGGGCTGAGAAGAAAATTGGATCAGCCATGACAAAATGGAGGAGCAGACTCAATGGGCCAAATGGCCTAATTCTGCTCCTATATCTTATGGTCCTACGGTCTCGCTATTGAGTTCTTGATCTTTTGTGGATTTTTTTGTGCTGCGTCAGTTCTGGAGTAACAATTAGTTTGTTCTCCTTAATCTTGTGTACAGGAAATGATATTAAACAATCTTGAATATTGAATCTTTAAATCTCTGCTCAAAACAAACACCCTACTAGTAAGGAATCATAGAGTCGAAGGTAGCAGTGAATGGTGCTGAATGAATGGTTCTATAAATCATGCCAGTAGCTGTGACATTAAACACTTTTAAAGGGGTCAAATTATTTGGATTTTCAGATGAGGAAGAATAATTTTCATGTATCTGCAAAATGTTTAATGACCATTGATGCTTTACTGATTTTGCCCACCAGGATTTCCTACATAGACTTCCTGAAACCTTTTGCAATGCGCAGGCAGCAGTGGCGAGAGGGGAGTAACATGTTGGCTGTACTGCAGCATCCGAACAGTCATTTCACAGATCAACATGGCACAGGGCTGAACACCATCACAGCAAGGCTGCGGAAAAAGGTAATGCCCACAAGTGGTGAGAGATCAGTGCTGATAATGACATGTAAGACCATGTGGATAGGGTAAATGCAAGCAGGTTTTGACCACTGAGGTTGGGTGAGACTAGAACTAGAGGTCATGGGTTAAGGGTGCAAGGCAAAACATTTAAGGGGAGTCTGAGGGGGAGCTTCACTCAGGTGGCGGTGAGAGTGTAGAATGAGCTGCCAGTGGAAATGGTAGACGCGGGCTCGAATGCAACATTTAAGTGGTTTGTATAAGTACGTGGATTGGAGGGATATGGAAGGCTACAGTCCAACATGGGTTGATAGGACTAGGCAGAATAAGAGTTTGACACAGAGTAGATGGGCTGAAGGGCCTGTTTCTGTAGTGTGGTGGTCTATTACTCTATGACTCTAAATACTTTGATACAGAAAAAAACAGGTTTATGAACCGGACAGAGAATAGGGCCAATAAACTGTTGTCAGGATGCAAGTGGTTATGGTACAGGATCATCATCTACAGCTCTACCATCAAAGCTGTGATGGGACAATGCAAATTATACGGGATGATAGTGAACAATCCAATGTGACCATTTAATACTTGCATGTGTTTTCCCGGGATACCTTCATGTAAAGGTGTTAAAAGATGACTAACGAAACTAAGTGCTGGCCTATAAAGTTCCAAAAACAACAGTTGGGTTCTCAAAGCATGCAATTTGAATCCATCCAATGAGGTATCATTTCAAAATACAGATTATTGTGCAGCCATTGAGAAGAAAGTGGCCCCATAACCAATGGACTCACTTTCAAGGACTTTTCATCTTTTTTTTTGATACCTACTTATATTGTTGTTTCTTCTTTTTGAATTTGCACAGCTTGTTGTCTTCAACACTCTGGTTGAATGCCCTAGTTGGACAGTCTTTCATTGATTCTGTTTAAGTTCTTTTTCTTTGTTGATTGGTTGAGTATGTCCACAAGAAAATGAATCTTAGGGTTGTATATGGTATATGGTAACATTTTCAGCACAACATTGTGGGCCGAAGGGCCTGTACTGTGCTGTACTAATCTATGTAGATGTACTTTGATAATAACATTTACTTTGAACTTTGGATATGCTGGGGAAAGGCAGAATGCTGAAACATAGTTAAATCTATAAAATTTGGATCGTTGGCACTGGCCTCGAGTTTTACAGTTTATTGATTTACAAGGATCATTCTACGTCTGTAGATCCTGTTATCAAATACAGAAGCAAAGAGGTCTTGGCACCAAATCAGCTACTTCTATAAGACAGTTTTCATGTCTTGCAGGATCTATCAGTGTAGTCCAATGGCATGCAAGTAAAAAATTAACCCTTGTTTTCAGTCTTCCTTTTTACCTTTATCCCTGCAGCTTCAAGGTGAATGGAAGTCCTTACGCAGAGCCTTTAAGAAGTTAGATAGTACCAGCAGTGGTTACCTCTCCTTGCCAGAGTTTCGTGCTGTACTCAAGCTCTGCGATCTGCTCCTGAATGAGGATGAAGTCTATCACATCATGACAAAATTTGATGAAAACATGGAAGGCAAAGTCAACTACAAAAAGTTTCTGGAAGAGACCCTCAATAAAGAGAAGAACTGTGCAGAAAACAAGACCTTAAAATGATAAATAATTCACTCCTTTTTGACAATATGCAATTTCTCTGTTTTTCAAATTATAACCTTAACTCAATTCTGATCAGTTTGCTTTGGGCAGAACTGCAATGGGTTGGAGGATGGTGGTGAGGAGAGAAATTGACCCAGGAATAACAGTGCTTTTGAGAGTGAAAGATGATATAGAGAAATAATTAACTTGGATTTTTCTCACACTTTGGAATCTCCTGAATTCCTTCATAGCTGTTTTAGAAATGACACCATTTTGTACGGGTACCTGATCAGGTAATTAATAAGTTTCAATCAAATCACCTCAAATATCACAAATTCTTTACAAACTTTACTTCTGTTTCTTCTGAAGGATTGAACTTAACAATCTGTTGTACACCACAAATCCATTGAATTATTCTGTTTTAGGTCAACAAGGTCAAAACTTGGTTTCAAGTGTTTCATAGCAAACAAGTGGATTTTCAAAACTTGCAGAGTAAGATTATTTGAAATTCAGTTTCTGTAGTGACATGGAGGACAGAAAGATTGACCGGTATAAATCCAAATCTAAACTGATAGATAATAAAACTATGTAGTTATGTGAGTCAAGATCTGTCATTGTTATTGTTGCATAAAATAGTTCCTAATTTTTTTTTTGCAAGATAGATCTGCTATACTTCCAATATAAAATAAACAAACATTTATAGAACTTGTGCGTCTTCCTCCTGAATAAATAATGAGTTAGGATGTAATGTAAAGGATAGTAATGTTGGGACATGACGAACACAAAAGGCTGAGTAACAATAATCTTGGGATCTGCCCCAAACCCAACAGTGACAGCTCTGAGTCAATGATCCTGAGTCCACTCTACACGATGCCCATGAAGAAAGATTACAGTAGGATGGGTGTCGAGTCTTCACAAGCTTTCCCAGTGATTTGGATGATGGGATTGTGTAACAGATATGAGATTGCTGAGGAAACAAGGCTGGATAACAACATAAGTTATGACGATGATATGGAAAAACCTCAAGTACCTAACATAAGTTATGACGATGATATGGAAAAACCTCAAGTACCTGAAGGTACCTAATAATAAAAAAATTATTAGGTACCTCCCGCACCCAATAAAGTGGCCAGTGAGTGTAAGTTTGTGGTCTTCTGCTGCTGTGGCCCATCCACTTCAAGGTTCAACCTGCTGTGTGTTCAGAGATGTTCTGCATGCCACTGTTGTAATGCAAGGTTATTTGAGTTGCTGGGATGAGTCTGGCCATTCTCCCCTGATATTTCTCATTAATAAAGCAATTTCACCCACAGAGCTGCAGCTCACTGGATTTTTTTTTTTGTTTTTTGCACCATTCTCTGTAAGCTCGAGAGACTCTCATGTGTGCAAATCTCAGGAGATCAGCAGTTTCTGGGATTCTGAAACCATCCCATTTGGCACCAAAAATTATTCTGGTCAAAATCACTGCTATCATATTTCTTCCACGTTCTGATGTTCGGTCTGTTGTTAACTGAATCTCTTGGCTATATCCACATGCTTTTGTGCATTGGGTTGCTGCCACAAGATTGGCTGATCAGATATTTGCATTAACGAGCTGGTGTCGAGGTGTGCGTAATAAAATAGCCACTGAGTGTAGACAGGTGAATTGAACGGGCAAGATGGAATATTATGAGGAAAGTTGTAAGATCATCTACATTGGTGTGTAAAAAAAAGTCCCGTAGGATACTTCTTTAGTGAGAGACTGGATATCCTTGTATGTGAATCATTAAATGTTAATGTGAAGGGGTGGGAAGCTGTTGTGAAGGCAAGCAGTGTGTTCACTTTTTTTTGCATGAGGATTTGAGAGTAAGAATAACAAATCACAACTGCCATTATAGTGGAGCCTGGTGAGGTTACAGCTGAAATATTGCCTTTTGATAAGATTTCTTTACTTAAAGAAGGATATTCTTGCAATCAAAAGCTCACAAAATTAGTTATCGAGTTAGTTGAATAAGGAGAAATTAATCACTTTAAACCTTGTACCCTGAGTTTATAAGAGTCGAGAGAGATCCACGTGAAACATACAATTTTTTATATGGTATTTGATACAGGGTTGATAAGAGAAAGTCTACTTTGACTGTGGAGTCTGGAACCAAGGGGCATAGTTTCAAAATAAGGAGCTGTCCTTTCAGGACAGAGAGGAAATTTTCAAGTTGAAGTTGAAGATAAATTGTCAATCAACCGTGTGCATGTATACAGCTAAATGAAACATTGTTCCTCCAGGGTAAGGTGCAAAACACAGTACATACAGCCACACACAGCATGTGCTAGAACAGAGGGTCACAAAATAATATTAGCACATGCATGACCTGAAGATTGATGGTGCATGGGATGGTCTGGAGCCACGATTTTGCAAGAACAACCACACAGCAATTCCTCAATTCACATAGGGTGGAACTTCTTCACTCAAAACCTCATGTAACTATCATCTTTAAGATGCTCAATTGTTGACTCTACCCAACACACATCTTTGAATAGTAAGGGATATAGGGAAGTGGTGCTGAGGTGAGAGGTCAGCTATGATCCTAGTAAAGGCAATGTAGGTATGTTGAGCTGGGAGGCTCAGTTCCGCTTCTACTTATTATGCCCTTATATTCTTCTGTCAAAGACCCTAGATCCAATCTACACAGCCAGATGACTGAAATGAATGAATGAATGAAATTTATTTTGGTCAGTACAAATATAAATAACAAAAAGCATCATTTTCAATGATGATTTCATAGGACAAAATTACAACAAAAAAATCATAGATATTCTTTAAAACAGACTGAAAGGGTGTAGGCTGAAGCTACAGCTTATTATGCCTACCCCTCTTACTTATACAACAACATATTTGCTGTCAATCATCTCATCAAAACAAAAAATTTCATGATCTTTTAACACAAAATCCAATTCCAAGTATCATTTATTTACATTACTCCCACTCATTTTAAATCATGTATTTTATATTTGTTCATTAAATTATTTTTAAATAATTTTTTAAACTTGTTAAGTGCGGTGCATGCTTTTTAAAATTCTTACTACAACTGTTCCATAG
Source organism: Mobula birostris (assembly GCF_030028105.1). Classification (NCBI taxonomy): domain Eukaryota; kingdom Metazoa; phylum Chordata; class Chondrichthyes; order Myliobatiformes; family Myliobatidae; genus Mobula; species Mobula birostris. The sequence goes on along the minus strand of NC_092374.1, from coordinate 29,165,387 downwards.
ATTCACCCCTCTGACTGAAATACAATGATTTTTTTACATTTGTTCTTATCCTTTTGTTTTTGGAATATACATGTTCCTCTCAAATCATGCTGTCTTTCTCTCATTTTAAACAACCTTTGGATACTTTGTGGTAGCTTTCCATTTTTTACTTTATACATAATTTGTATTATTTTAAAATCTACAAAATCTCTGAATTTTAAAGTGTTTAATTGAATAAATAGTGGATTGGTTGGCTCATAATAACTTGTCTTATTTACATTTCGTATGACTTTCTTTTGGAGTAGAAAAATTGAGTTTGTATTTGTTTTGTATGTATTTCCCCATACCTCTACACAGTAAGTCATGTACGGGAGTATAAGTGAACAGTATAATGTACACAAAGATTCCTGATTTAAGAAATCTTGTGCTTTGTACAGTATTGCAATAGATTTTGACATTTTTGAATAATGTCCAATCGAGCATGGAATGATAAGTACCAATCACCCCAGGGTCAGGGCAGCACAAGAAAGAGTGCAATGGATTCAAACTCCATCAACACATGTGCACCACAAGCTCTGTGCTTATCCCTCTGCTCCACTCGCTTTACACTTGTGACTGTGTGGCTAAGCACATCTCCAATGACATATTTGCTGAGGACAGCACTGTTGTGGCTGAATCAAAGGTGGTGACGAATCAGCAGATAGGAGGGAGATTGAAAATCTGTCTGAGTGGTGCTTGCTCAATGTCAGCAAGATCAAAGGGCTGATTATTGACTTCAGAAGGAGGAAACTGGAGGTCCACGCTCTCATTGGGAGATCAGAGCCGGAGAGGGTCAGCAACATTAAATTCCTCGGAGTTATTATTTCAAAGGTTCTGTCCTGGGCCAATGACATAAGTGCAATTGTGAAGAAATCACAGCAGTGTCTCTAGTTCCTTAGGTGTTTGTGATGATTTGCCATGACATTTATAACTATTGAGTAACATTGATAGATGTGTGGTATATTGTCTGGCTGCATCACAGCCTTGTATGGAAACACCAATGCCCTTGAAAGGAAAATCATACAAAAAATGTAGATACAGTCCAGTTCATCATGGGGAAAACCCGCGACTGAATGCATCTACATGGAGCATTGTTTCAAGAAAGCGGTATCCATCATAAGGGACCCCCACCACCCACGTCATGCACTCTTCTCGCTGCTGCCATCAGGAAGGTGGTACAGGAGCCTTGGGAAGTTCCTCACGAGGTTCAGGAACAGTTATTACCCCTCAACCATGAGGCTCTTGAACCAGAAGGGATAACTTCACTCAACTTCAATTGCCCCATCACTGAGCTGTTCCCACACCAATGGACACACTTTCAATGACTCTTCATCTCATGCTTTCGATATTGATTGTGTATTTATTTTTATAATTTATTTTTTTCTCAGCTGAGGCAGGTAAAACCTGAGGTACAGGCATAGCCAACCACGCTTATTTGTAAATTGCTAGGAACTTTTGGACTATTCTAGTGGTGTTTAGTATTTTGGTTGTCTGAAGATTTACATAGATATTACTGTGTAGCAGTAATTGTTTAATACTATTGTGTAGTGCCTTTGGGATGACACTGGTTGTAGATTTTACTATTGGGACAATATATTTCAATTTCAATATCCTCTTTTAATTCAACATATTTCTGGTGTTTTTCATTTATTAATTTCTGTAAGTTATGTGTCTTTGGAATGGCTATATCTATTACATAAATTGTTCTTGCTTGTTTATCCTGTATTATTATATCCAGACAGTTATTATGGATTGTCCTATCTGTACAGGTCATAATATGACTGATCGCTCATAATATAATTTTTGATATTCTGATTCTAAAACTGGCTTGTATTTATAGTAAGGTGTAATTTCATTTAATAGTTTGTATTTTAAAGCAAGTTTTTCATTATTGTGCTTGTATAAGTAATCAGATTGTGTTGAACTGCTACAGGATCCTGTAATCATTACAGTGTAATGTGTTGGATAATTTCTTTTTTTTCTCAGCTTTTTCTACATTTTTCATTTTGAATTTGTTGGTCTTTTATTATGTATTTTTGTGTTAACCACCTGGTCCTGTATTGCCACAAGGAACCCCTTTTCTTCTTCTTACTATTGTTATTATTATTATTATTATCTTTCTGTTTGTACTTGTGCAGCTTGTTCTCTTTTACACACTGGTTTTCCGCCCAGTTGGTGCGGTCTTTCATTGATTCTATTATGGTTTTTGGATTTACTGAGTATGCCTGCAAGAAAATGAATCTCAGATTTGCGCAAACCCAGTACGGGATACGGCAATAACACTATGACCTACGTAGCGCGGGTTGCTTGGTGACAATTAACTCAGAATCAGGACTGCCCAGAATTGTTAGCGATAGTACTGTATCCCAAAGACCTGTCAATCTTTTTAATCTATTGTGCTGAATATTACGGTTATCGCGAGAAAGGACATTTGTTGCGTTTAGTTTGTGGAGTACGGCTTCACCTAATCTTCAAATTCTCACGGTCCCGGGCAGGAAATTGCAATAATTCTGCAATGTGTTTGACTGTTGATCTGGTGATGTTATGTTGCTCGCTGCCTGTACAACTATTTGAAATTTGATAAGGAAGTTTCATTTCTGCAGAGCCTTCGCATTTCTCAGTCTTGGAGTGATCATATCTGTAGAACATTGTATGTGTGTGCATGCAGAAGTATTAGCGGCTCCTTGACATTTGTCACTGCCAAAGTGCATAACATCACTTTTCCCCACATTATCTGCCATATTCTTTCCCGTTCCCTCAACTTCCCCTGTCTTTGAAGCTACTTTACATCCTCCTTTTACCGATAATCCCACTGAACAGGTGTCTTCCCCCTATTTAGTGGAACAAATTTGGCAGGTAATTAGTGCAAAAAGCGAGCCAAGAAGAACTATGGGTTGGTTCATTGTCCATTAGATCTAATGAAAGAGGGAGTAGAAAGTGTTTTTAAAACGTTGAGTGTGTGTCTTCAGACTCCGGTACCTCCTTCCTGATGGTAGCAATGAGAAGAGGGCATGTCCTGGGTGATGGGGGTTTTTAATAATGGATGCCGCCTTTTTGAAGTATATGTCTTGATGGTGGGGAGGCAAGTGCTCATGGTGGAGTTGCCTGGGTTTGCACTTTTTCCGATCCTAAGCTGTGGCCCCTCCTTACCAGTTGGAACGCTCTCCACCGCACATATGGAGAAATCTGTTGGTCTGCGGTGACATGCCAAATCTCCTTTGTTTTGCACTGTAACTTGGTGTGACTATAATAAACCAATTTCCGGAATTTCAAAAGGACGGCTGACTTGTCCAAAAAAAAGACGAGGAATCGATTCATCTGTGATGACCCAGGGAGAAAATACAAAAGTTTATAGGGATGGCTGCATATTTCACTTAAGAAAGTTTTGATGTATCTACAACCTAATTTGCCAAATTTCAAAAAATCAATTTTATTTCTCCAGGTTTTTATTCCGACCGGCGGGTTCCAACTACTAAGTTGTTCCCAATGGGGCGCGACTTACGTACCCGGCTAATTTATCCCGGTTCTTACTCGTACGGACTTATACACAATAAATATCGTTCTTCCCGTTCCTGGTGCCAGCCCTTAAACATTTCTTGTCAATTGTCATGAAGATTTGCTAATCCGCACAATCCGCGAGGAACAGATATCATTTAGCATCAGACGGTAGTCTGAAGCGGGCCATCGACTTTTGGATTCCGCATTGACTCCGGTTTCTGTTCAGGACCCGCTAACCGACGATATAGAAAGATTACTTTTTTTTGCTGAATTGATGTTTGGTTACCATTTCTCTTCCATAATTTTACGGAAAGTGAATCAAAGACTGGTTTTGGTTTGCGCGCTCATTCATTTCTTACCCCGTAGTCTGTGGAAAATAAACGCAGATTGGCATCGATGCGCAATACTGTTTCAATAATGCAGCTTTCCTTAAACCGCCTGCTTTAAACTGAAGAATTGAGCGCAAGCGTCAAAATACAATTGTATCATTGATGTTACCGTTGAGACGTGCTAGCGGAAAGCTGTAAACTAACTCTGCCGTTCAGTTTTCGTAAGGAAGTAATTGTCTGCTATAGCCTGTTTAATTGCTAACTATTAAGATTGTGACTATTAGCATTAGAGCGCAAACCTCAGGTTAGTATCGGAAAAGTGTTATTTTTTTTAAAAAGGGCAGACGCAGGAGGTTGGACTATAAATGGAAGGAATCATTCCCCCGTTAATCCTCAAAAGCATGCTAAGTGTATGAACTGACTTTAGGGTCAAAATATTAGACTATATGTCATTTACTTTTAACCAATTGCGGATTTCTTTTTTGGACGTTCTGACTGGGGGTTAAACGAAATTTAACCAGAACAGCCAAGATACCTTCAGTAAACTGCCCGCTGTAAACTGAGAAATTGTCTCCACTCCTCAAAGTCCAAAGTAACTATATTGTCAAAGTACATATATGTCACCATATACAACCGGGAGATTCGTTTTCTTGCGGGCATTCACAGTAAATGCAAGAAACACAATAGAATTAATGAAAGACCGCCCCCGGTAGGACTGACAAACAACCAACGTGCAAAAGACAACGAACTGTGCAAATAGAAAAAGTAAATAATAATAATAAATCAGTAATAAATATCCAGAACATGAGACGAAGAGTCCTTGAAAGTGAGTATTCGAGGTTTAGGCACTCGCTTAAAATGTTGGTATTGTAATCCTCATGTAAATAAGAGGTTATATTTAATTACTTTGAATCGGTAAAATTCGTCAGTGCCTCCTGCTGCCCTTCACCGACGCTCATATAAACACACACACACGAAACAAGAATACCCTCTATATTTAATTACATTTTCTTGTAATATTTGACATACCTAGCTAAGTTCGAGCCAGCGGGCGAGAACCTTGAGTAAACCTCATTATTTTGTTTTTAAATACTGTACTAAACATCTTGAATAGTAACAAAAAAAAAATCACTGGGTACTTTGTATCTATAAGAAAACAAATAAAGAGGGCACGCTGCCTCTTTTCAACCCCTGTTTGCTGAACATCCCAAACAAAACAAGCCAACTGCCTGCGTTAACTCCAGATAGCCACAATCTGCGTCGAGTCCGCCACTCTATGGAGGACTGCTCCCCCCTCAACTCAACAGATTAACGTGTCCATCCACCAGAATACAGCTGACACCTGCATGGCAGATTACAATAGCTGTTCAAATGGGTTTCTGTCAGTCTGCTTTTTCTCCCATTTGAAATTGTGTGTGGCTGGAACACGTCGATCTGTTTGCTCAGTGAACGCCTGGACGCACAAGTGAGCTCTGTATTAGGAAAACTATTGGGACAGCGGTCCAGGATTGAGAGCTCACCGTCCCGGCCAGCACAGTTAGCGGGACCCGGACCATCAGCAGCCAAACCCAGCCTTTTTTTTTGTTTCCCCCAGGACACAGAGGGAGCCTTTGATTTAATGGAGACGAGTATTTTTATTCTCGCCCAGTCAAGGGTGAAGCGCAAGGAAGCGGGGAATGTCCCTTTTCACAACTTTTACAATGGATCACCTCCAGTCAAACTAAAAAGAGATAGAGAGAGAGAGAAAGCAGCAAAAGTTCTGGGTTCTGTTGCGGCTCTCTTGGAAACCATCGCTATACAACTTACTTAAAGAAAACGTGAAGAGAAAAGGATGGAATGAATTCATTCTTTGTGGGAGAGGGCAAAACCACATTTAGTCACAATCTGGTTTGAATCAACTCTGTCCTAACTTGGGCTCTTTTTTAGAAAGGCACAGTTCATCTGTTGCTTCAACTTTTGGTCAGAATTGGCTAAATACTGCTTGGGTTAGTTCTTTTTAAGAAAAAGGCTCCTGAAGTCAATTTTCTAAGCGTGTTGGTAACTTCTTCAAGTAAAAGAGCAAGCACGCGTTTAATAATCTTGTCACTTTGATATGCATTTTCATCAAAAAGCCAAAATCATTTCCCCCAAAATGGTGTTTTATTAGCGATTGCGTGTAAGGTGAAACAATTCTTTGTTAGTCACGAGATTAGGTTTTAATTCTTTTGCCACCATAAAGTTTTAGGTTGTAGCTACATTCATAGAGTACATTCAAATAAACCTCAAAAATCAATATTTCGTTACTTAACAGATTATAGGAGCGTGCCGCCTGTCGATGATATGACCCCAAGGATTCTGAGACTTGTTGAGTTCGGCTGGGGCGTGGGCTAGCAGTGCCCAGTGTCCTCTAGCCGCTGAATGAATATGCCACAGGCTTCGTCGACTTCATCAAGAACTGCGAGAATGAGCGTGCGCCTTCTAGAACATACCCAAACCAGGTGCCAGATGACCTAGGAGATTCCTGGTCTACTGACGACTAGATCTGTGGCTTTCAAAGCCGGCGACCGGAACCCTATCAGAAAAATCCGGGCACGACCTTTGGAGGGCCATTGTAAGAGCGGTAAGAAAATTCCGTGTGAAGTTAGAAACAGCGGTGGCAGGGTTTGTATGCTATTACTTCCTCCCTGTAAGGCAAAACCTAGCTACCTCAATGGCTGATGCTTCACTTCCCGGTGAGCTCGGCGCCTTTTATGCGCACATTACACCTGTGCGAATCTCCACAGTATCTGGGGAAGTTGTACGCTGTCTCGGAGACGGACGTCAGAACATATTTCAAAACGGTGGACCCTCTGCAACAGCAGGCCCCAGACGGTGTACCTGGCCGGGAACTGACAACCTGTGCCGACTAACTGGCTTGAGTGTTCAAAGCACCTTCAACTTCTCACTAATAGTCTGAGGTTCCCTGCTGTTTCAAAGGGGCAGCAGTTACCGCTGTCCGCAAGAAGAGCAGGGTGAGCTGTTCACCGACTACTGCCGGGTAGCACTCCCATTTGCGGTGACGAAGCGCCTTGAGGGGTTAGTCCTTGATAGGATTAGCTCCTGCTTGAGCGAGGACCTGGGCCTGATGCAATTTGCCTACCGCCGCAATAGGTCTATAGTGGATGCAATCTCACTTGCTCTCCAGTTGGCTTTGGAGCACCTGGACAACAAAAACACAGATGTCAAGCTGTTGTTTATCCATTATAGGTCAGCGTTAAATACCATCATCCCCCCAGGACTGATCAACAGGCTTCAGCTCCTGGGGTTCTGTACCTCCCTCTGCATCTGGCTCCTTGAGCTTCTCATTCATTGCAGAATGATAATAACATCACTTCCTTGCTGATAGTCAACACAGGGACACCTCAAGGATGTGTGATTAGCCCATAGCTCTAGTCTTTCTACTCTCAAGGTTGTGCTGCTAAGCACAGCTTAAGCACCATCTATGAATTCATGTTACAATTGTTGTTGGCAGAACTTCAGGTTATGAGGTCTTCAGGAGTGGATAGATTGGCTAGTTAGCTGGTGTTGCAACAAGAACGTTGTACTCAGTGTCAGCAGGACTAAGGAATTGACTGTGGACTTCAGGAAGGGGAAGTTGGAAGAACACTCTCCTAATCTCTACCCAGATGGATTCAACATTCTACTCCTTAGATCTTATATCATCTCTCACTATCACCCTGATCTCATCTTTAATTAAGAGCACTACACCACCTCCTTTGCCTTCCTGACTATTCTATTGGGAGTTGAGCGGTCAATGATGGAAAGGATGAGCAGCTTCAAGTTCCTGGACACCAGCATCTCAGAAGATCTAACCTGGACCTAACACATTGATCCAATCACAAAGAAGGAATGCCAGTGGCTCTACTTCATTAGGAGTTTGGTATGGCACCAAGGAATTTAGCAAATTTCTACAGGTGCGCAGTGGACAGTATCCTCGCTGGTTGTGTCACCACCTAGTATGGAGGTTTCAATGTGCAGTATAAAAAAGGGTTGCAGAAAGTGGGAGGGGGGCTTCGGAGGCTTTGATAGTTCTATCATTCATTCTATGGGGTTCTTGTTTTGTGGATGTCTGTGAAGTGTAAGAATTTTAGGTTGTATGCTGTATACAGTCCAACAGGTCTGAGATTCTTGCTCCCTGTGTGGATGACAGTGGCAGTGGGGGCTGCAGGAAGAATGAGCAACCTAACTGTGGGACTGTAGTTCAGGGAGCCATTCAGTGGGGGGGGGGGGAGGAGAAGAGAAATGTAGTGGTAATTGGGGATAGTATAGTCAGGGGAATAGACAGAGTTCTCTGTCGCGAGGATAGAGCATCCTGAAGGCTGTGTCACCTGCCTGGTGCAGGACGTCTTACCTGACCTGCAGAGGAACTTGCAGTGGGAGGGGAAAGATCCAGTTGTCCTGGCTCATATGGGTACCAAGAACATGGGTAGAACGAGGAAAGGGGTTCTGCTGAGGGAATTTGAGCAGCTAGGGACTGAATTAAAAAGCAGAACCAAAAATGTAGTAATCTCCAGATTACTACCTGAGCCACATGCAAATTGGCATAGGGTCAAGAAGATTAGAGAATTAAACACGTGGCTCAAGGATTGGTGTGGGAGAAATGGATTTGAATTCATGGGAAATTGGCACCAGTTTTGGGAAACGAATGAGCTATACCAATCGGTTGGGCTCTATCTGAACTGTGATGAGACCTGGATCATAGCAAATCGCATAACTAGGGCTGTGGATAGGCTTTAAACTAAGTAGTACGAGGGTGGGTTCAACAGATTGGAGAAGTATGGCTAAAGTAAAAAAGAAAAGTGTGGATAAAGATAAAGAAAAAGCAAAAGATAAAAAAACAGAAAAATAAGAGTGGAGTGAAGAAAAGTCAAGTGCAAAAGAGTAAATGATTACAAGATTTTAAAAGCTCAATGAGTGTAAGGGCACTTTATCTGAATGCCCGAGGTATTCAAGATAAGGTCAGTGAATTTGTGGCACAAATCAATACAAAGGGTTATGATTTAGTGGCCATCACAGAAACGTGGATGCAGGGTGGAGAGGATTGGGAATTAAAATATCCAAGAACATCAGGTAATATGGAAGAATAGTCAGGAAGGTAAAGGAGGTGGTGTAGCGCTCTTAATTAAAGATGAGATCAGGGCGATAGTGAGAGACGATATAAGATCTAAGGAGCAGGATACTGAATCCATCTGGGTAGAGATTAGGAATAGTAAAGGGAAAAAAATCACTGGTGGGAGTTGTCTTCACCCACCGAATAATGACATTACAGAGACACAGGCAATAAACAGAAAAATTTCTGAGGCATGTAAGAATGGAACAGCAGTTATCATGGGGACTTTAACTTGCACATAGATTGAGTGAATCAAGTTGCTCGAGGCAGTCTTGAGGAGGACTTCATAGAATGCATCCATGATGGCTTTCTTAAACAGCTTGTTACTGAACCTACAAGGGAACGTGCTATCTTAGATCTGGTCCTGTGCATTGAGAGGTAAAATTAAAGATCTTGTAGTTAAGGATCCTCTTGGAAAGAGTGATCACAGTATGGCTGAGTTTCTCATTCAAATGGAGGGTGCAGTAGTTTAATTGAAAACCAGTGTATTATGCCTAAACAATGGAGACTACAATGGGATGAGGGAGGAGAGACTGGGAACACGGGCTATATGGTGCAAAAGTTGAGGAACAGTGGAAGACTTTCAAAGAGATTTTTCACAGTTCTCAACAAAGTATATTCCAGTTAAAAGCAAGGACAGTAAGGGTGGGGAGAACCAGCCTTGGATAACTAAGGAAATAAAAGAAGGCATCAAACTAAAAGCTCATGCATGCAAAGTCGCCAAGAGTAGTGGGAAACTGGAAGATTGGGAAAACTTTAAAAAGCAACAAAGAACCACAAAGCGAGCAATAAAGAAGGGGAAGCTAGATTATGAAAATAAAGTAGTACAAAATATAAAAACTGATAGTAAAAGTTCTTATAATTATATAAAGTGGAAAAGGGCAGCTAAAGTGAATGTAGGTCCCTTGGAGGATGAGAAGGGGGAATTGATATTGGGTAATGAGGAAATGGCAGAGGCTTTGAATGACCATTTTGTGTCAGTCTTCATGGTGGAGGACACGTCTAACATGTCAAAGGGAGATGTTATGGATGCGATGTGAGGTGAGGACCTCAATACAATAGCTATCACTAAAGAGGTAGTGCTGAGCAAACTTGTGGGCCTGAAGATAGATAAGTCTTCTGTCCCTAATGGAATGCACCCCAAGGTTATGAAAGAAATGGCAGAAGTTATAATAGAGGCTTTGGTGATTGTCATGGTCCCGATTGGGGTCCCTTTAAATTTAACTTGTTTATGTTACGATCCGGACCGTTGATTCCCTGTTTTCCCGTTTCCCTCGACTTTGGTGATAAGAGGCAATTAACACTCGGCTGAACCGGTAGTTTATAGTCTCCGGCTTTCAGCCGTTCAGGGCGGGAGTGTCTGCAAAGTCTGCAAAGACACGGCATGCCAATGTCATCTGGCCGGAGCAAGCCTTGTCTCCGCCCGAAGCAAGTGTCGGTAATTTGCCTTTCCTCACCGGAGCAACCCTGTCCAGTTACCTCGCTGAAGCGAGCCTGAAAAGTTTCCTCATCAAGGTGGGTCCGTCAGTTAACCCACTGGAGAGATCAAGAACCGCTGTCTACTGTTCCCGGGCCGAGTCGAGAGCTCGGCACTACCCGGAGGTCCCAAGCACCACGTCCCGGCTCCGACGGCATCCAAGTACCACGTCCACATCCTGGCCCTGGCGGTGTTCAAGTACCATGTCAAGTCCTGGCCCTGGTAGCGTTCAAGTACCATGTCAAGTCCTTGCCCTGGCAGCTTCCCAGTTCTGAGTCTAGTCCTGGCCCTGGTGGTCTGTGATTCCTGTCCTACCCCCTTGTCTGAATCCCTTCTCTGCCCCTCTCGCCTCTAGCCCTCCTCTGCAGCTCTGCACTTCGGTCTAGTTCCATCACCGGAGCTAGATAGGTACTGTCTGATGTTCATTTGTGTTGGTCTTGTCTTGTCTCATCCTTGCCTCCGTGGGGTAAGTCTGGCTGTCTTGCCGTTGCCCCGGGGGGAGTCTTGTCTCGTCTTGTTCTCGCCTCCGTGGGGTAAGTCAGGTCGTCTTGCCGTTGCCCCGCGGAGGGTCATGAGTCATGAGTCCCGGCCCTATATCCTGTACCCAAGGAGGGGTCCCGGCTCTCTGTTCTGTGTGCGAGTCCCGGCCCTATGTCCTGTACCCAAGGAGGGGTCCCGACTCTGTGTTCTGTGTATGTGTCCATGTTTCCATGTACCTGCTCTCCTGAGAGCGAGGCTCTGTGTTCCCATGTTCCTCCTCTCCCTAGCCCATGTCATGTCCATGCCTGGTTCTGGGATCCAAGCCCGAGTCAAGACCCAGGTACTGGGTCCTTGCCCAGTCTCGGGCTCGGAGTCCATACCCTAGCCTCTTCATGTCTCCTCTAGTTCTGGGAGCTGATTCCGAGTCCTAGCCTAGACCCTTGGTCCCAGCCTAGTTGTCGTCCTCAGTCCTTGTCCAGTTCGCTACTCCTGCTCCTGCCTAGTTCTCCTGATATCAAACAATAAACTAAATTTAATTAACCTCACAAGATGTGTCTTGCATTTGGGTCCACCCTTGCTCCCTATGCCCCCGCCACTGTGACAGTGATAATTTACCAGAATTCTTTGGACTCTGGGCAGGTCTCAGCAGATTGGAAGACAGCGAATGTCATGCCACTGTTCAAAAAAGGATGTAGGCAAAAGGCAGGTAACTATAGGCCAGTTAGTTTAACATCTGTAGTTGGGAAAATGCAGAAATAGCGAAACATCTGGAAGAAAATGCTCCATCAGGCAGGCGCAGCATGGATTCTACAAAGGCAGGTCCTGTTTGACAAGCTTACTGGAGTTCTTTGAGGATATACCGAGCGCAGTAGATAGAGGGGAAAAGATGGACATTGTTTACTTGGATTTCCAGAAGGCTTTGATAAGGTGCCACATAAAAGACTTATCCATAAGATAAGGATGCATAGAGGTGGAGGTGATGTATTAGCATGGATAGAGGATTGGTGAACTAATAGAAAGCAGAGGGTTGGGATACATGAGAGTTACACTGATTGGCATTCAGTGGTCAGCGGTGTGCCATAGGGGGCAGTGCTGGGCTCACATCTGTTCACTATATACATTAACGATCTGGAAGAGGGGACCAAGTGTAGTGTATCTAAGTTTGTTGATGATACTAAATTGAGTGGAAAAACAAATTGTTCAGAAGATATGGAGAGTCTATAGAGAGATATAAATAGGTTAAGTGAGTGGGCAAGGGTCTGGCAGATGGAGTACAATTTTGGTAAATGTGAGGCCATCCACTTTGGAAGGGAAAATGAAAGAGAAGATTATTACTTAAGTGGTAAAAATATGCAGCATGGAGCTGTGCAGAGGGACTTGGGAGTGTTTGTACATGAATCACAGAAGGTTGGTTTGCAGGTGCAGCAGGCTATCAAGAAGGCAAATGGAATGTTGTCCTTCTTTGCTAGGGGTATTGAATTTAAGAGCAGGGAGGTGATGCCACAATTGTACAGGGTACTGGTGAGGCCGCACCTGGAGTACTGTGTGCAGTTCTTGTCTCTTTACTTAAGGAAGGATATACTGGCTTTGGAGGTGGTGCAGAGGAGGTTCGCCAGGTTGTTTCCAGAGATGAGGGGGTTAGAATTTGAAGAGAGATTGAGTTACCTGGGACTGTACTCGCTGGAATTCAGAAAAATGAGAGGACATATAAAATTATGAAAGGGATAGATAAGATAGGGGCAGGCAAGTTGTTTCCAATGGTAGGTGAGACGAGAACTAGGGGACATAGCCTCAAGATTTGGGGGAGTAGATTTAGGATGAAGATGAGGAACTGCTTTTCCCAGAGAGTGGTGAATCTATGGAATTCTCCACCCAATGAGTCAGTGGAGGCTACCTCAGTAAATATATTTAAGACAAGGTTGGATAGATTTTTCCACAGTAGGGGAATTAAGGGTTATGGGGAAAAGGCAGGTGGTGGAGATGAGTCTGTGGCCAGATCAGCCGTGATCTTATTGAATGGCAGAGCAGGCTCAATGGGCCAGATGGCCGACTCCTGCTTCTATTTCTTATCTGTTTTTATACATTCTCTGATATTAAAATGAACCTTGGAGACAGACACAGCCAACTTCATCATGGGCACTAACCTCCCCACCATTGAGGACATGTTCAAAAGGGCAGTGGCTCAAGATGGCATCATCCACCATTAGTTTCATTTACTTATTGTGATCCAACATGGAATAGGCCCTTCTGGCCCTTTGAGCCACGCTGCCCAGCAAACCCCAATTTAATCCTAGCCTAATCATGGGACAATGAACAATGACCAATTAACCTACCAACCAGTGATCTTTAGACTCTGGGAGGAAATCGGATCACCTGGAGGAAGCCCACGTCGTCACGGGGTGAACAGTCAGTGGCAGGAGTTGAACCCTGGTCACTGATACTGTAAAACCTTGTGCTGACCATTATGCTGCCATGCCACCCTATAGGATCACTATCATCAGGACAGGCACTTCTCATTACTACCACTGGGGGGAAGGTACAGGAGCCTGAAGACCCACACTCATTAGTTTTCTGAACAGTCAGTGAACCCATGAATGCCACCTCATTATTTGTCTTTTGCACTACTTATTTTTGTAAAATAAAAATGTTTATGTTTTGCACTGTACTGCTGCCACTGAACAACAAATTTCCTGACTTATTGATAATAAGCCTGACTATTCCACCATATGAGGCATACATGTCTGAGCTTCCGAATACAGGTCTAGTAACTTACTTAATATGCTACAGTGCACAGGCATGTAGAGAAGGAAGAATGCTGCTTGGTTTGGAGTTTGATTATAGACGCCACACTGTTGAGTTTCTGTTCCACAGGCTGTCCTCCTCGCTGAATGAACTTTTTTTTAATGAAGAATAGATGAAACAGCATTATCTAATAATTATTACATAAACTGTGGTCAGTTTACTGGAGCAGACAGTAATTAGTAATTTCAGGTTCAAGGTAATGAATTAGAAACTGTGGGAAAACATAGTTTCTTTACACCTACTGACTTAATTACTTTATTGGTCATTCTGATTTTTTCTCAAATTTTCCTCAGAATATATCATAGAGTATAAATATATACAGCTATCCCAAACTTCTGCATCTGTTTAGGGTCCCTCTTATAGTTCTGAGCTTTTGTTCACTGGTCTGCAGGAGTATCAGCCAAACCTAACTTGTTCCAATAACTGTAGTAGCACTGAGAACTGACAACTGCTGAGATGACAAATCTATCCACATAAACACATTAAAAATTAACACTGGTGTTTCAGTGGTAACTCCAGAACACACAGATTCCATTTCCCATCCCACATTGAAATAGCTTATTGACTGATCTCTTATCCTTGTAAGGCACCAAAAGTTCCAATAGACTGCAAAGAGCACAGATTTTCTAAGAGCTGCCCAGCAGGGAAATGTTTGTTTATTTATTTATTTATTGAGGTATAGCGCGGAAGAGGCCCTTCCAGCCCTTCGAGCCACGTTGCCCAGCAACCCCTGATTTAATTCTAGCCTAATCATGGGATACTTTACAATTGCCAATTAACCTACCAACCAGAAGATCCTTGAAACGTGGGAGGAAACCAGAGCACCTGGAGGAAACCCACCTGGTCACAGAGAGAACGTACAAACTCCTAATTGAACCGGGGTTGTCTGCATTGAGAAGCGTTGTGCTAACCACTTTGCAACCGTGCCTTGCCAAATTTCACATGGTGTCAGTGATACTAAACTTGATCTGATTCTGATACTGAGAGCATGTGGAAGCTTCACACACACAGTGCAGGAGGTTGGGATCGAACCCCAGTCTTTAATGCTGCAAGATCCACTGGGCAGATGGCTGTTAGCGCTTCGGCTCAACTTGGTTTTAGAAGCATAGAAACATAGAAAACCTACAGCACAATACAGGCTCTTTGGCCCACAGAGTTGTGCCGGACATGTCCCTACCTTAGAAATTACTAGGCTTACCTATAGCTCTCTGTTTTTCTAAGCTCCATGTACCTATCTAAGAGTCTCTTAAAAGACCCTATTGTATCCGCCTCCACCACTGTTGCCGGCAGCCCATTTCACACACTCACCACCCTTTGAGTAAAAAACTTACCCCTGACATATCCTCTGTATCTACTCCCCAGCACTTTAAACCTGTGTCCTCTTGTGGCAACCATTTCAGCCCTGGGAAAAAGCCTCTGACTATCCACACGATCAATGCCTCTCATCATCTTATACACCTCTATCAGGTCACCTCTCATCCTCTGTCGCTCCAAGGAGAAAAGGCTGAGTTCACTCAACCCGTTTTCATAAGGCATGCTCCCCAATCCAGGCAACATCCTTGTAAATCTCCTCTGCACCCTTTCTATGGCCTCCACATCCTTAGTCAGTTTTGCTGACTAAGATGCCCATTTATGCTAAGGATACTTGGCCTGTTCTCCTCTAAACATTAAATATCACATACCTGCTGAAATGTATTTTAAATGTTCTATTATACCTGCCTCTACTAACGCTTCTGGCAGCTCATTTTATTTCCCACCCCTTCTGTGTGAAAAACCTGCTCCCCAGGATCTCTTTAAGTCCTTCCCCTTTCTGCTCATATCTATGCTCTCAAGTTTTAGGCTCCATAACCCAGAAATAGGATGCTGAATATTTACTTTAGTTATTCCCCTCTTAATTTTATAAACCTCTGTAAGAGTCGCTCCTTATCCTTCTTCACTCCAGAGAAACTATCCAGTTTCTCCTTGTAACTCAAATATTCCAGTCAAGGCAGCATTCATGTGAATCTGTTTTGTACCCTCCCTGACTTAATCACATCCTTGCTATAGTGTTTCTGTCAATGTCACAGCCAATGAAGACAAGCATACCATATGCTTTCTTTACCAGTCTCTCTCTCCCTCTCTCTCTCTCTCTCTCTCTCTCTATCTCTCTATCTCTATATATATGTATAGACATACACCATCATAATACATACCCAGTTCTCTGCCACTTTAAATGATCTTGGACCTGGTATCCCACAAGTCAGTGAGGATATTACATGGTTTCTAAAAAGCTTTGCGAATGTCTTTGAAGCATTTTCCTTCTCCTTCACAAACTCCGGATATTAAATTAAGATTACACAATGTTTTAGAGATTTACTGATGGAAAGGTGTATATTTGCTATGGAATCAGTTATCAGGAGAGAGCTGGCAGCTTTAAATTCCTGGGCTTTAACATATTGGATGACCTGTCACAGGCCCAGCACATAGATGCAACTATAAGGAAAACACGTCAGTATCTTTACTTTGTTAGGAGTTTAAGTAAGTTTAGTTTGTCACTGAACACTCTGACAAACTTCTGCAGGTGTATTGTTGAAAGTTCCCTAGCAACGCACACAAAATGCTGGAAGAACTCAGCAGGACAGGCAACATCGATGGAAAAAAGTACAGTCGATGTTTCGGGCCGAGACCCTTTGGCAGTACTGAAGGTATCCTGACCGGTTGCATCATGGTCTGGTATGGGAAGTTAAATGCACTGGAATGTAAGAAGCTTTAGAGAGAATGAGAATCAGAATCAGGTTTATTATCATCGGCACGTGACATGGAATTTGTTAACTTAGCAGCAGCAGTTCAATGCAATACAAACAGTAATATAGAAGAGAAAAAAAAGATAAAAAAGTAGTAAATCAATTACAGTTATGTGTATTGTATATATTTACAAAAACATGCAAAAACAGAAATATTGTATATTTTAAAAAGTGAGATAATGTCCAAGGATTCAATGTTCATTTAGGAATCGGATGGCAGAGGGGAAGAAGCTGTTCCTGAATCACTGAGTGTGTGCCTTCAGGCTTCTTCATCCCCTACCTGATGGTAACAGTGAGAAAAAGGCATGCCCTGGGTGCTGGAGGTCCGTAATAATGGACACTGCCTTTCTGAGACACTGCTCCTTGAAGGTGTCCTGGGTACTTTGTAGGTTGGTACCAAAGATGGAGCTCACTAGATTTACAACTCTCTGCAGCTTCTTTGAGTCCTGTGCAGTAGCCCCTCCATATCAGACAGTGATTCAGCCTGTCAGAATGCTCTCCACGGTACAACTATAGAAGTTTTTAAGTGTTTTTATTGACATACCAAATCTCTTCAAACTCCTAATGAAGTATAGTCGCTGTCTTGCCTTCTTTATAACTACATCGATATGTTGGGACCAGGTTAGATTCTCAGAGATCTTGACACTGAGGAACTTGAAGCTGCTCACTCTCTCCACTTCTGATCCCTCTATGAGGATTGGTATATGTTCCTTCGTCTTACCCTTCCTGAAGTCCACAGTCAGCTCTTTTGTCTTACTAATGTTGAGTGCCAGGTTGTTGCTGTGGCACCACTCCACTAGTTGGCATATCTCACTCCTGTACGCCCTCTTGTCACCACCTGAGATTCTACCAACAATGGTTGTATCGTCAGCAAATTTATAGATTTCTAGAGTAGTGGAGTCTGCCCAATACATCACGGGTATGTCCCTCCCTACCATTGGTGTACCTACAGGATGGACTGCCTCAAGAAGGCAACATCTAGCATTAAAGGTACCCACCACCCAGGCTATGCCATCTTCTCACTGTTACCCATCAGTCAAGAGCTACAGAAGCCTGGTGTCCCCCACAACAGCACGTTCAAGAACAATTACTTTACTTCAACCATCAGTTCATGAATCAACCAGCAATACCCTCATCTCTAGTTTTATCAACTCTATACCCACTTTGTTCAATTTACACTAAAATGGACTTTATTTTGTTCTAATTGTATTTACTGTTGTAAAATTGTACATAATGTATATTTAATTCATGTTTTTTGTGAATGGTGCTTATATGAGGCGTTATACCTGTATGCTGCTGCAAATGAGTTTCTCGTGCTCCTGTGCAATAATGTACTGTACTTGAGCATATGACGATAAAATCAAATTTTGATGTTTTTGATTTTTGACTTATTTTAGGGTCAAAAAGACTCCTGAAATGTGACTGAAATGAACAACCTGTCTAATAAGTAATTATAAAAAGGCATTTTTTCTCTCAGAATAATGCAAGGTAAAACTTAAGGGGTGGGGGAATAGCTTGAAAGCAGTAGTGTTAACTCAATATACAGTATTTCCTATTTCTTTGGTGTTTTAAAAATAATATATACAATGAAAATAACGAGACCTCATGGCCCACTCAGCTTGATAATATAACTAGTGGTCATATTAACCATATTTTGAATCCTGTGAAATTCAGTTTAGACTAAAGTTGTACTGAGTTCTCGTGAAAAGTTGCCTTGGAGATATTTATAAGATAATTAAGAGGCTTAGATAGAGTGGACAGCCAGAGACTTTTTCCCAGAGCAAAAATGTCTATTACAAAGGAGCATAATTATAAGGTGATTGGAGGAAAGTATAGGGGAGGATTGTAGGGGTATTCTGGAGTTAAGGTATAACTAATATTAACTTCAGCAATCAATCTTCAGACCTGAACGTGGATGGTAGATTAAACTTAAAATGCAGCCCTGAACCATATTTTCCTGGAGTTGTGGACATCAGTTGATTGAAAACCAGACAATGCTGATTACCATTCATTTTGCGTGTCTGGAGTGTGGATGCAGAGAATGAGGTGTAAAAATGATCTGTAATTCAGAGGAAGCATTGTCGATACATTGTAACTATAGAATTGGCCTGCTATAACCTTTGATCTTTAGTGTACGTATAAAATGTCATGTAATATTGGGCCGAACAGGCTTTTTCCTCCAAGAGTGTCTCACTTTGATGAATAAAACACTTCTGTATCCATTAGCTTCAGTGTTTCTCCAGTGACTTTGTTCACATTACAACAGGGATGTCAGCTGTAAGTTCTTTACACAGAGAGTGGTGGGTGCCTAGAATGTCCTATCAGTGGTGGTAGAGGCAGACACATTAGGGGCATTAAAGAAACACTTAGGCACATGGATGATAGAAAAATGGAGGGCTATGTAAGAGGGAAGGGTTAGGTTGATCTTAAGAGTTGTTAAAAAGTTGGCACAACATCTTGGGCCAAAGAGCCATAGTGTGCAGTATTGTTTTATGTTCTATGTAAACACCTCCATTCAAATTTGTTAATGATTGAGAAAAAACATTAGATGGTAATTGGACTACTTTGCTTTCCCTGATGTTTGTGAAAAGGACGTGCAATAGCTGGTGACTTTTTCACACTATTAGTTAGATGTGAGTATTTCATCTTCACTGGGACAACTTATAACTAACTCTGGAGCACAGTTCCTAAGCACGATAACTTGCAAGTTATTGGTGCCCATTGCCCAGTACATTCACCTGTTTAATGGAATCACACTGAATGAATCAAATTGTCTAAAACCTGACATTTTTCCTGAAAATGAAGATACCATGAAGAGGCCGACAAGGATCATCCATTCAATATTTTTGGTAGAATGTGGTTATGGTTCCTTGCCTTTCATCCTTGTGCTACAGTTCCACCTTCAGCTGCTTAATTGTCCATCTCCATTCATGACTGCAGAGTTTTGATGGCATGTAGGTTGAAGGATCACTTCACTCTGTCTAAAGCAGACTGCTCCCACTATTTGCCATACGTGCAGCCTTGCGAGTTTGCTTTACTAGGATGGGCTCTCGTTTGAGGCATGGTCCCACAACAGTCCATATTCTTCATTGAACTGGTGTCAGACCCCAGCTCAAGAATAACAGAGGAGTGAAGAATATGCTCAGGCTGTAAAACTAAATCATGTGAGGGCAGCAAGGTAGTGTTAACGGCTAGTGTAACGCCATTACAGTGCCAGTGACCCGGCTTTAGTTCCACCGCTATCTGTGGGTTTCCTCCACCTGCTCCGGTTTCCTTCCACATTCCAACAACTTACAGGTCAGTAGGTTAATCATTCAGACGGTTGTAAGTGGGCGGAGTGGGCTCATTGGGACGGAAGGGTCTGTTAGGGTGTTGTATCCCTCAGTAAATAAAAATTTACAAAAATTGATAATACTCAGTTCTGCTACTCGTGATTGTCCACTGGATTTGTGCCACTCAGCCCATCCTGGATCTAGATTATTTGTCAGGGCAATAGTGTCACACGTGGGCATGTGGCCAAGTGGTTAAGGCATTGGACTAGCGACCTGAAGGTCGTGAGTTCGAGCCCCAGCCGAGGCAACGTGTTGTGTCCTTGAACAAGGTACTTAATCACACATTGCTCTGCGATGACACTGGTGCCAAGCTGTATGGGTCCTAATGCCCTTCCCTTAGACAACATTGGTGTTGTGGAGAGGGGAGACTTGCAGCATGGGCAAATGCTGGGCTTCCATACAACCTTGCCCAGGCCTGCGCCCTGGAGAGTGAAGACTTTCCAGGCGCAGATCCATGGTCTCACAAGACTAACGGATGCCTTTGTTGTTGTAGTGTCACACATACTGTACTTAGTGTGAAGATTCCTACAACATCACAGAGTGGTCTGTCCTATCAATACGATTGTGTGTAGGTGCATCTATGGTACGTTGTAAAGACAAAATCAACTAGGCTTGTCTCTGGTACTGTTCTACACACAATGTGCCAACATCTGAACATCTTATACAGGCAACTTACTCATTTGACCCTAAAATAATTGATTCCATAGTGAACCTACACCTCACTAGCAATATTTAAATATCTATGTTTGTTCTGGACTTTGTGATCTTACCTGAATATCCATATTTTTTCTGCACTGCCCCATGTTTTCCAACATACTAGGAAACTCTGGGAAGACAGGTAGTTCTATTCAAAGGTTCAAAGTTTCATTTTATTATCAAAGTGCAGTATGTATGCAGAATACAACTCTGAGATTCGTTTTCTCCTGATGGCCATGAAATATGGAAAAACCATGGATATCAATGAAAGAAAGGAAATCAATCCACGCATGAAAACGAAAAAGAAACAAAAACCCATAAACCCCTCCCTAACACGAAAACTTAACAGATCGCCCAACCAGAAAATGGCAATAGAACGTTAAACCCAAAACACCTAGCCCTCTCTCTTGTAAAAAAAGACTAACATATTGCTCACAAAGAAAAAATATGACAATAACATCAAAACCCCAACCCTCTTTCTTATACGCAAGAAATTAACAGATCCCCACATGGAAAACCACCAACAAGAACGTCAGACCTCGCCCTCACACAAAAACTAACATATCACCCAGAAGGACATCAAACCCCCAACCTGCCAATCAGCACCAAGAAAGAAAACTGAAGGAGACCATTACAAACTATGATCCACACCAAAAATCACATAAATCTCAGAATCTCAAAAAAAAATCCTCCATTAGCATCGAGGAGTACATGGTGTACATGGAAGGATTACTCCTGCTCCACTAAGATAGTGCGCAATTTTTCAGTCAGTAAAGATTCAGTAACAGCCTCTGACTCCTTTGTCAATGTATAATCATAGTAAGAAAATATAAAGCACTGAAAACTATCATCAAATCAAGCAGCATCTGAGAAGCAAAAAAGAAAATTAGCTTTTAATGTCAATAATCGCTAATCAACATTTTCTGCATTTATATCAGATTTTCAGCATCGTTGTATTTTCATTTTATGAAGTAGCTCTAGGTTGAGAAGACCAGGACTTATGGCAAGAGTCTGGGCAGCATTTCAGTAAACCAACATTCTGTAAGTTCTGATAATTTTAGTGTTTTGATTTAGACTGTCCCGGAGAAGGTGATGATTTCTTCAGTGTGCCACTCAGTTACCAGACGGAAGAAAACCAAAACATTCTTTTCATATGTCTGTTCCACCCAGAAACCTACTGCTCAATTATTTTCAGAAATACCACCCCAGAGGCTGATATATGATTCTCATTGCCTCAAAAGCAATTTTTGTTTCATGAAATCTGTGACTTAAATTGCAAATATCGTCCATCACATATAAGTTATATACAGGTTTGCTGAGTAAGTGGCATGGAGGTTAGCGTGGTGCTATTACAACTCAGGGCATCAGAGCTTAGAGTTCAATTCCGATGCCGTTTGTAAGAAGTTTGTACGTCCTTCCCATGAATGCGTAGGTTTCCTCTAGGTGCCCTGGTTTCCTCCGACATTCCAGAGACATACCGGTTAGTAGGTTAATTTGTCAATGTAAATTGACCTGTGATTAGGCTAAGGTTAAATAGTCGGGTTGTTGGGTGGTGTGGCTTGTTGGGCCAGACGGGTCTGTACCACGCTGTATCGCTAAATAAAATAAAATAAAATAAAAATCAATTAAAAATAAATAAAAGTTTTTTCCCAGAGTCCTGCAAGCACTAGAGTCCATTAAAATTTTGTTCCAATTATTAATTGCACCAAGAAAGTAATTCTATGCAAGGAAAGTAATTAAATGAAGAGCAACAATATTATGTACTATTGATATAGATGACTAAATGTAATTGAAATGGAAAAGGGTTTAGAAAAAATAACTGGAGGAGGTTGTCAAGAGAGGAAAAAGCAACGCTAACCCAGTAAGGGTACTTTGCCAAAAGAAGGATAATTGAACAGTGGATATTTTAAAATCCATGGAGAGATGCTGATAAGATACCGTATTAACCATACATGTCATTTGAGTCACCTGTACCGATAAAGCCAAAAAATAGATTTCAAACTTATGATGTTGTCAACATGCGTAAAATGGTTGATTTTATATGTTTAATTATTGGATTTTGAATTACTGGTTTTTGTTGTTATCTGAATACATACTAGGCTGCTAATAGACATTAGAATTTATGTCTTTTCATGTAGGTGACTGAAAATATGAGCATCATATTATATTCAAACCAAAGTATTTCCATTGAACAGAAATTAGAAGTGATTTAATATGGCCCAGTGAGAAAAATAATTTGCACCACTCCCTGCATTAGAACAACAAATTCTGGGAGTACCATCAATGCTCCTTTATGGTCCCAACTAACGTCACACTTACTGCAAAGGTTCAAGATGTCTCCTCATTGAAACATTCTTCCTCTAATGTTTATAATAACCTGGACATTTGACTGAAATATACAGATCTGTTTGCATGTTGAAAGGATTAGCTACAATGGTTGAGAATTTTAAAAATGCAGACAGTGGAAGTCTGAAATAAAAATAGAAAGTACCGGAACTACTCAGCAGGTCTGGCAGCATCTGTGGAAAGAAAACCAAACTAATATTTCAGGTCAAAACACTCAAGATGCTGGAGGAACTTAGCCGGTCAAACTTGTGTTTTTTCTCGAGCGACGCACACTTTGTAACATGGTCTCCTGGTGCTTTCAGCTTAAGCTTGTTAAGTTTGTTTTCTTAGGCTTGGGGATTCCATGATACTTGTATTATTTAAGTGGATGCCTGATTAATGTTAATCATGGGGTCCTAGTTTTGAGAATGTTCTGTGAAGCCAGTGATGTTCCGTTGAATATGAAATTCTTATGAATAAACTCTGGTTGCCGTCTCTACATTGGAGTCTGTCTTTCCTCTGCACTAGGGTTCTGATATTACTAGCACATATCATGACATTACCCCGTGACCATTTCCAGCATTTTCTATCTCTTAATTCCATCTACGAAGGTGATAGAAAAGAGTCTTAAAATATTTTAGCTTTAATAAAAATGCTTTCAAAGCTATCTGTTATTCATCTTCAAGAAATATTATCAATAAAGGCAATATCTGGAGGAGATTAGCTCTGGATAATTTCTAAGCATTGTTCTGGGTAAAATTCCATTTGATTTATGATGAAATCTCAACCCAACATTCTGGCAAAAGGCTGATGTCAATTAGAGATGAAAATATGATGAAATGGTGATACCACTGCAAGTAGATTTTGCCTGACACCTTTGCTTGCACGTACATTACTTGTGTATAAAACAATAAACTCAACTTTGACTTTGAATATGTTTTCTCCAATCTCCATCTCACTCAGCACCATGATTCCCTCCTTTCAATTCATATAAGCTTGCTCAACTTACTGAGAGCTGAGTAATTAGATTTGATATACACAATAGCCACTTTATTAGGTACGTCTGTATACCTCCTCATTATTGCAAATATCTAAGTAGCCAATCATGTGGCAGCAACTCACAGCGTAAAAGCATTTAGACATGACCAAGACCTAACATCAGAATGGTGACTGACTGTGGAATGATTGTTGGTGTCAGATGGGGTGAATTCAGTATCTCTGACACGGCTGATCTACTGGGTTTTTTTCATGCACAACAGTCCTTAGAGTTTACAGAGCATGGTGCAAAAACAAAAACAAAAAAAAATCCAGTGAGCATCAGTTCTGTGGGAAAAAATGCCTTGTTAATGAGAGAAGTCAGAGGAGAATGCCTAGACTGGTTCAAGCTGACAGGAAGGCAACAGTAACTCAAATAACCACCCATTTCGATAGTGGTGTGCAGAAGAGCATCCCTGAATGCACAACACATTGAATCTTGAAGTGGATGGGCTACAGCAGTAGAAGACCAAGAACATGCACTCAGTGGCCACTTTATTAGATTCAGGAGGTACCTAATGATGTGACTATTGAATGTAGGTCCCAGTTCCACTGTTCACTGGATGTATTTAATTTATATCTCCAATTTTATTTTACTTTATGAATACAATGAAAAGCATGCCCTTTCCACATGTTACATGAATGATATACAGTTCCTTTAAAAAGCCTTCAGACCCCACTACTATTTTCACATTTTACTGTCATTTTCTGAACTTAAAATACATTAAAGTAGAATTTTTGAGTTAATCTACAAAATATCGTGCATTATGTCAAATCAAAAGAAAAATTCCAAAACCTGTCATCAATTTACTAAAAATTAAAAACCAAAATTGTGAGACTGAAAAAATATTTATCCCCTTTGTAAATACTACACTAACTTTCCTCAGGTACAATCTACCAACTTGACCAATTTATTGATCTGCAAATTGGAGGAATACCTATTTTCAATGAATTCATAAGAATAAATACCCCTTCTCTCTGTAAGGTCCAACAGTATGGTAGACTTTCAACAGACCAAACCAGAATGAAGACAATATAGCATTCAAGATAAGTTCGGGAAATGATAATATAAAGCAGAAATCTGGTTAAGGGTACAGGACCATCTTCAAGGCACTGAACATATCTCAGAGCCCAGTGCAGTCCATCATGAAAAAATGGAAAAAATATGAAACCACAGCAAGACCACACAGGTCAGGCTATCCTTCTAAACTTTGTCACTGGAGAAGAATGGCTCTTGCAGGAGAGGCTACTGTGACATCAACAGTCACTCTGAATGAGCTGCAGGAGTCAGTGGCTGCAACTGGAGATGAAGTTTATGGTTCCACAAGCACCAAAGCCTTGCACAAGAAGGGTATTTATAGAAGAGTGGCAAGCAAGATGCCCTGGCTATGAGACTATAGTGGAAATTTTTGGCTTCAACACTAAGTGGTACGTAAATCTAATACTGTGCATCAGTCAGGTAATGCCATCCCAGCTATAAAGTTTGGAGAAGGTGGCATCATGCTATGAGGATGCTTTTCAGCAGCATGTTGCAAGGACGTGGCTGGGGACGAACCCAAGTGCAGGACACGGATGCTGAGGCAGAGTCATTAGGCGTAGTACCACCGTGAATGGGGAGCCGATATCCAGGGGACGATGCAAAGCCTAGAACTAACAGTTCTCACGAATAGGAAACAAGGTTTACTCTCACAAGAGTCAACCAATGAACCAGCAGCTTCTTGCTCTGGTCACAGGGTTTCTATCCTGCTATTTCTGACAGGAAGCAGGTGCATGTAGTTAGTGGTACCTGGGAATGATTAGAATCTAAATGAGGTGATCGGGGCCCAATTCTTGAGGCAAGTGGCAAGGTGGGGGATTACCAGCAGGGATTGTAAACTTGGCCTGGATTGATGGGAAGATGTATGCTGCTGAATACAGAGAGATCCTAGATAAAAACCTGCTAGCCTTAGCCAGAAAGCTTAAACTGGTGAGGATGTTTGTCTTTCAGTAGGATAACAACTGAAAGCACACTGTCAGTGCAACCATGGAGTGGCTTCAAATGAAGACAATTGATGTCCTTGAGTGGCCCAGTCAAAGTCCTGATCTGAACCAGCTCAAACATCTCCAGCAAGACCTCAAAACTGCTGTTCACTGCCACTCCCCAACCAACCTGGCACAGCTTGAACAACCTTGCAAGGAGAAATGGGCAAATCTTACTCTATCAGATTGTGCAGAGCTAATAGAGACTTGTTCAAAGACCACTGGCTGTGAGAGATGAGATGGTTCAATGAAGTACTGGGCAAAGGGGGATGAGTACTATTGAACTGCTGACATTTCAGTTTTAGAATTTTGAGTTTTTCATGCTTTACAATTTTCCCTGTTTGGGGGCTCTACTATGAAGAAAGGAGCACGTGATTCACAAATTTAAAAAATCTCAGTTAAAATGATCATTTATGGTTGTAATGCTCATTTATGTGAACAAAGGGTTGGGGGCTGAATACTTTTACAAGGCACTGTATCACCTAGTCAAGGTATGGTTATGTTGGAAAGTGTGCGCGCAGCAGATTCTCTAGGATGTTACTTGACGAGGAATATTTCAACTACGAGGAGAGGCGGGGTTTGTTTTTTCCTGAAGTGGAAAGGGTAAGTGGGGAGAGAGAAATCTGTACCAGATTATGAAAAGCATAATTCCTAATTTTCTGATAGGGTATATTGGGATTTATTTTTCATATCAAATATTCATTGATATATCCAGAGTTGAGGAAATTTTTATTCATCCGGAGATTGGTTGAAAATCGGAACTGCCTGAGCGTGTGGCGGAGGCAGGTATTCTGTCTTTCACAAAGGCACAGAGAGCTACCGGAAAGCGCGGGGAAACGGGATGGGTGTAGGTAGGTGCTTATGGCATACGCTCACCCTGGGATGAAGACGTTGTTCTCTGTGTCCATCGTTGTGAAATACTATCAGTAATCGACTAAGTCTGCGCATTCTGCGGGATATGAGTTTCGTATTCAAGAGTTTCTTATTGAAAAAATAAAAGCACTTAAACAAGTTCCATTTAGAACTTCAATGGGGAACAAAAGTCACAAGTCGAATTGTAACCATTTAGCTGAGTGGCCGTACCAGGCGTGCTTGTGTTTTTGACCCTGCAAAAAATAGCATTTAATAATGAACGAACACTTTTAAATTACGCCGAATGCAGATCTTGAGAAGTTTGAAAAGTAATGTTTAAGATTTAGACCAGACGACCATAAGACATCGGAGCCGAATTAGGCCATTTGGCCCATCGAGTCTGCTGCGCCATTCCATCATGGCGGATTTATTATCCCGCTCATCCCCATTCTCTTGCCTTCTCCCTGAAACATCTGACGCCCTGATTTATCAAGAACCTATCAATCTCCGCTTTAAATATACCCAATGACTTTGCCTCCCACCGATTCAATTTAAATTCAATTAAATTGGGGCGACGCGTTGTAAGAGAAAAGCTAAGTACTCTACGAGTAGGACGCTGGGGCTTCGTGAGCTCCTCTGGTAGAATCGTACGTATTACAATGACATTTCATTCCACATCATGGTTACTTGGTGCATGTTACTTCAGTAGTTAATGGCGCGAATGGTGATAGAGAAGCTCGTTTTCACGTGTTTATCACGCCCTCGTCCGCAGCCTATATCTTTAAATGTTGTGTTTCATACGGTGAGTGTGAGCGTTAGTTCACGGCTGTGCTCCTCCGGATGAACACACACCAGCATAGAGGAGCGGGAGAGGGAGGGACTTTTACCATTTATATACGCTATTTCATTTCCAGAATGATGGAGGTCTGAAACAGTTTACTTTCCGTGGTTGGGATTACAGACTGAAGTGGGGAAAGTGCTGCGTAAACAGCGTCCTCTCTCCTTGAGAGTGGAGCACTCCCTGAAAGGGAAATCAATGCTACCAAACAGATATACGGGGAACGGCGATAAACACTTCAATTCCTATTCTGAATAGAGAGAATAATGATGGTCGCAGCTTTTTATTTTTGTATTTTGGACGCTCAAACGTTTATGAATAGAGACGATGCGGCAACGCAATAAGTAACTCACAAATGATAGAATTGGAAGAATAAATCTTGAGTTTTTAATTATTTTGCACTTTGTTATACATTGTAGAACGCGTACGTAATTCTCTTTAATATAATGTGCATTAAGAACAACTTTCTCATCCCCAAATTCAAACAAATGAAGATTGAATATACAGTTCCATCCAAACAGCGTAGGCTGAACGCCGGACCCTTGGTTCTGAGTTCTGTCGTGGGAGATTACCAGGCCCAAAGCTTCCTTGAGAAAGGGCAACATTCCCACCTACACCCGGGAACTTCTCGTCCATGACCGCTTAGAGTGGTGGATATTCGGGGTGCTATTGAGAACATCGAGGTCGTGCACCGGCAACACACGGAAGCCCTGCGTAAGCCCCCCATAACAGCATCCTTCCGACAGTCTACAATTCCCACATGGACTCCAGCGCCCGAAGTGGAAGCACCTCACCGCAGATCCCGAGGGACAGGAATGGACCATCCTAGTTATCAAAATAGATATAAAGTAGAGCCTTTGCACACATATCAGTGATATCAGTTCGGAGAATGGAAAACCTAATCGATTTAATTTCATTTTTCCATGAGCAGGTGTGAGAACACTGATAATTCAACCTGAGATATTAGTAATATTCTGGCGCTGAATAATGCGGTGCTGCTACTAATTTCTTGTATTCGGAGAATACTTGGTAACCCTTATTTGATGAATGGTTTATACCTTTACACCAATCCAGTGTATATTTTTGTTCTATAAATTTGTGTGCTGAGAGTTGTGAAGGCTAAATGCATTTGGGCGGGAATGTCCAATTAAGTTAATGTAGTGGCGATCAAGGCTTTGTACAGAGTGCAGGAAATTATGTTGCTGGCCCGGGTTTGAAATGGGTATGGTTGGGCTCGGAATAAAGGGGAGTCCCGGACTCCGAGCTGACCCATGCCAATGCATTGCTTGTGTTCTTGCCATCCCGGCCCCTGGCTGCAGCAGGGACTCGTTTAAACGCGAGTTTGTAAACTCTGGAACAGGGTGAAGCTGATACGAATATTCCGAGTCGTGAGAGGAAATCGGTCCAAATATGGGGTCGGAACATCGGCGAGATTTAGACTGCAGGAAGGCGAGAATTCGGGCGTATTTAGTGTCTTTGGTTTCCATGCGCTCCACCGTGGTTAAATAATGCACCAGGTTCTTCATACACTCGTGATAACCGGCGTGGAAATAATTCGCAAACTCTGCTAGCAGTTCGCCTGCGTAAATAAAAATGCGTTCAGATGCGTATACAATGATTCTCCAAACTATATGAAATTCGAAAACTTTGGGCTAAACTTTTAATACATGTTAGAAATATCAAAACAGGCTAATATAGCATGATTTTTTAAAAAGTAACACATCTCTCTAAAGTTGCGTGCGTATTGGAATATTAAAATATTCCGATAGAATACCGTTGGAAACTTATTGAAGATCTGGAATACGATCAGAAACGGGCTCACTGATTTACGGAGGGGGTGATTACTTATTTTTGGCGCTTCCATTGTTTTTTAAAATAGTAGCGAGCTGTTACCCCGTTAAATAATAGTGCAGATAGGTGCGTATTTGCTTAACAGTATAATATTTGCACATACAAAACAAAAACACGGAATTTGGATAAAAAGTACTTCCAGTCAACCCAGGGTCATACTTTCACGGTGTGGAGTCAGAAGTTCGGAAAACAGGAAAGGGAGAGTTATCTCTTCTTGGCTGAAAATTTCCCTGAAACCGCAGACAAATTCACGGGTGTTGCTAGCTGATTTTGCAGTTATCAAGTCTAAGGCGTCCCTGCCTTATGCATGCGTAACGGCCACGCTGCTCTATGATTTGTGTTTTATTTCCTTCCAGTGAATAAACTGGAAAAGGTGTTAAAGCCAAGCGCTGCATTAGTGTTGAAAAGATGCAGCGTCCTGTGAATGCGCGCGGGGCTGTGAGCACCACATCTCGGCGAGGAACATTTTAACTGAGCGTACCAACGCAAGTTGTTTTTAGCTAAAGTTTGCGCTCAAGAGTTGCGAGTATGAATGCTCCAGCACAGGTTACCAAAGTTCAAGTGTTAACAAGTGTTAAGCGTTGAAAGTGCTAAGGAAGGGTATCTCTCCCGCTACCTTTTTCTCTTCCTCTGGCGAAATCAGACGAGTGTAGAGCCCTCAGATACTGAACTGTCATTTCCAAAATCTCCGCCTTTTCCAGCTTCCCCGTGCCCTGAAATAAGGTATAACAGTAAGATAGCCGTGGGTAGTAAATAAATAGTGCGCTGTGCACACAATAATGTTGGACTTAAAAAGCTTAAAAACAAAACTGTGAAGTACCTGTTTTGCCAATGCCATTGGTACAGTTTTGCCAAGTTCATTCAGACAGCGATTGATCCGATCTCTGCGTCTTTTCTCGATCACTTTGTGGGACACAGGAGCCGTCTGTGAAGTTAAATAAAGGGTCGGTTACAGAAAGAAGAGTTATGGGAAAAGGAGGTCCCGAAGATGTGTGTAGATTCCCCTTCATAAAGTGGGCAGAAATGCGGTGTACTCTAATAGAAACTTAGCTTTCGATAAGAAGGTACGGAAAACACTATCAATAAACCTATATCAGGAAAACAAAATGCATGCAGAACTGTACTGTAAATTTACAGTGTAAGGAAGTACTTTTGGAAGAAGGCAGTGGGAGAGCACCACTTAGAAATATGAAGGTTCCCTTACCTTGCGCTCTTTCGTTTTGGAAGACATCTTCAGGCAAGGGGTTATGCACTGGACAATTAAAATAATTTCACCGTTAGTAGCTAAACTTTTCTCCCCCGTGCTTTCTGCAGTAAAATAAAACTCGACTATGCTCCTCCCTGGCTGAAAGTGGCTCCTTATAAAGCAATCATTAAGGGGTCCAGTGCATTCATTGCCTAAATTATTCGACCGGATTAGAGAGCGGGGCATTGGGGAATATGTGGTTAAAGAGATGGTAGAAATCTGGGGCTGAGGGACTATAGCCAGGGGTTAGCAGGGGGCAGTCCGGCTTTGTTAATCCACGTGGCTCTTCAAAAGACACGTGATCGTTTTTCGAATATCATTTGCATAGTAATAAAAAGGCGGGAAATGTGAACTAAGGCTGGTGTCTGCCCCGATCCATCAGGGCGCAATGCGCACAAGAAAAGAAACAAAAAAAGTTTCTTCCACCCCCCCCTCTTCCCTTTCCCTCTCCCTTTCGAATTCGCCTGTTTACAAAACTAAAGCGAGCGATCCCAGTCCTCAAGCATGTCCGGAGTCATTAAAGTAATTAAGTAAGCCTTTAATAGGCTGTTCCGCCGAGTTCAAGGGAAGGGGAAGGCTCTCGTTTGTTCTCACACGACTTGGTGACACATCCATTTTATGGGAGATGGCAAGCTTTTGTTTCCACTCATTATTTATTGGAGACCTCGGCAGGTGTGGGACTGGGGCTGGCACACGAACATTGCTTGCTTCAAAACCAGCCCCAGCAGACTTTGGCACACGAGGCTACCCACCACTGGATTCGATTTGGTGGGCTCAATTTGTAGCCTATTATCCTATAAGAAAATGTCTATTGAAATGAATGAATAGTTTCGTTGGCCTAAATTTTAATAATGGGAGATCTTTAAGCATTGTGGAGGAAAGAGAGAGAAAGAAAAAAAATAAAAGGGAAAATGCAGCTGGTCTAAAAGTGCATTATTCACTGTCACCTGCAAGAGGGAGAGCCTGGAGATCCCTATTCATTTGCCTAATTTTGATCAATTTAACAAACTTTGGGAAAAATTACTCTGGCATTGTTCAACAGGGCAAAGCTTGATGATCGAATTAGCAGCATGTTCTGATCCGGTAAATGTCATTAGAGAGAAAGAGACAATCGCCTTTAAAATGGTCCCTTTAAACGCGCCAAGTGGAGAAGCCAGGGCGCTAATATTCTAAAGACAGCGCTTTGATATGATAGGCTACTTTGCATCTCGCTTTTGCAATATTATCATAACAAAAATATTTTAACATGCGACTAAGTTAAATGGGAACAAAGCTGCTTTATTTTTACGGCGGCCTTTTAAGCAAAGTTTACTTGGCGATTGTTTAGTCTAGTAGCGTTAGTTTAACAGGCTCCCCTCCCCACGACTGGATGACATTTTTGCGCAGGGATATTTAAAAATAAATAGCAAAAGTATGTTTTCATATTTTGTAAAGAACAGACATATAAATTGTAAAATGTAAAAAGAGCATTGTTTTGTATCGGAAGCTGGCACACAATACCAACAAGTACTTTTTTAGTTATAGGAGGCGAGTATTTATGGTGCTCCGATTTAAAAATCACATTTGTAAGTCACGTAAAACACACTAATTTTTAGCTTATTTCAGAATTAGCGAAATAAACAAAAGTAAATCAAGTTATGGATACATAAAATGCAAGTAACCCAACAGGCAAAAATACTAAAATATAGAACTCTGTTTACAATACATTTTTAAAAGGGTATCTATAAGTGTATGAGTTTTCTGAAACAGAAGAAACCACTTTTGGACTTTTTTAAACAAAAAGCTTCCCTTGACGTTCAAAATTATGAAGTACAGAGGTATACATATTGCGAAATGC
Organism: Mobula birostris; assembly: GCF_030028105.1. NCBI lineage: Eukaryota > Metazoa > Chordata > Chondrichthyes > Myliobatiformes > Myliobatidae > Mobula > Mobula birostris. The sequence goes on along the minus strand of NC_092374.1, from coordinate 29,132,841 downwards.
CCTGTGGAAAAAAATGTGTACAATGTAGGTTGTTACTTGGAGGGAGTGGTGTCTACGACCTCTTGCCTTGCCACAATGTGGCCAGCAACACTTTGTCAGACAAATCGGTTTAGCTCAGAGTAGTGGCCTTGGCGATGAGCTTTCAATGGGAAATTGTTCTGTTTGAATTAATCTTCAAGTGAAAAAGACGCAAGGTCACTCAAGCAACTCCGTCTTTACAATTATATGGAAAGCATATTTAATGCACCAAATCTACGTATAACTCGTTTACATTTTTCTATACGTTAATGTAAATAACAGACTCGGTTACAGACCAGCAAAAGGTGAACACGCAGTTTAAATTGGTCTTCCGTTTTGATGAAGATTCTACAGCGTTTAAAAAAAGAATTCCATGAATTGCTTTTACCTAAGGGTTTTTAACTTTGTGAGGTACAGATCTGACTTTTTTCTTTTAGGCAACGTTTTAGACACAAATTTGGAGATTTTGCGCATGACTGTACGATCGGCTCAATTAAGCACTTGTATGTTTCATATGCTATTTAAATATATCTTAAAATTATATTTGAGGAAATAATCTGTCACGAAGTTGCCAGCTTGTTCCTTATGCAAAGCGTTGTCCTTAAAATGCAGACTTCGAGTGATTTTTGTGCGGTGATCCTTGAGAGGTGAGTTTTATTTTTCGGGTGATACAGGATAATGCTGCGAACAATTTCACTTCTCAAATGTTCCTAAAACTTTCCGTTTCGCTCCGATTTGTACACTTGGGTTATTTTTTAATGGTTGGACTTTTACCTTAACACAGTGACAGGAACCTGATTTATAACACAATTGTGACCACGAGAAAAAGGTAAGTGCGACGTTCAAAGAAATGGATACATTTTGCAGGGGGGCGGGGGGGGGTTGTCAGCAGATAAGATTTAATAACTTTATTGGTGTCCACGTGAACGCATTTCTTAGCGCATAATTCATACGGCTCCCAAAATGTGGGACAGCGAAATATCCACCTTGTTCCACAGCTGAGCGCGATCACGTTATAGTGTAATACAGACAGGGAATAAATGCGGATGTACTAGCGTGAGCACCATTGTCGTTCGTGATTTTATGCAACTCAAAATAAATAAAACGATTAATATTGTCTCGGCAGATTCTCCTGTTTTCTTGGATTCCCCCCCCCCCGCCAACTCTTTCTCCGCTGCATTATCTCTGCCCAGGTGAAAATAAGCGTCCTAAAGCCGATGCTGACTTAACAGCGTGCCTTCATCCCTTTCCAGAAAGTATCTTTCTCCCAGGCGCACCATCATAGAATTAAAACGTTGAGCAAGGAACCGGACCAATGACCTGCCTTCACACGGTTTCCAATTCTAGTTGGTCTAAGTATTGCCTCAAAGTAAGTTCTCGCCCCTTCAGATTGGCAGATAAGCATGCCTGGAAGGGATCTCTAAGTTGCTAGTGTAGGAATGGCACAGTAAAAGTTTGCATTTGCACAGCTCTGTGCATGCTCTCAGACCTAACTATTTGACCCCCAACATGATATTTTTACACTCCATGTAATATGCATGCCTCAATGACCCGGAGAGTTATGCTGGCTGGAGTCGGGGCTTTATGCTTTGTCTCTTGGTCGGGTGACCCATGCCAAACAGGTCAAAGGGTAGGGACCGACTAAGAGAGGTCCACCAGTCCTCCAGGTTCGGGGGTTCAGCTCAGGATTAACAACCCTGACTGGTAAAACAAAACTGTTACGGAAACAACAATGAAGAATCCTTCTACATCTGAGTGCGATGGTATTCCCGAGTCTCCACCCAGGACTTGAATGATTTAAAACCAAGCTACTGACACGATGAAAGAAGCCCTGAACGCCGACAGAGATGGAACGCCTTCATTGCTGCCTTAGACGCTGGCGGCGTAACGGGCTGTAGGAAGCACTTATGAGATACATTAATTGTTATAATATAAGAATCAAGTCCCCTAACTGGTGTGCTTGAGACATTGGTGACATAAATGATTACAGGTCATTTAAATTTGGGTTCAGAAAAACAATGATCAAGACATTGGTTGGGATTTAAGTAGTGTTGTGGGTTTGTTTGTGATCCCAAGAGTAGATTGGGTTATCAAGTAATGTTTTAATAAGATAATAAAGCATTCCCTCTATGATGCATTGAAATATCAGACCAAGACCCCGGTGCTTTGGATCACGGCCTTCTGACTCGAAAGCAATAATGCTAGCAATGGGAAATGGTTGACTCTAATCTACATGAGATGACGTTAGCTTATGAACCTCACACCCTAAGATCTGTGTAACAACTCACTCTCAGCCAATTATCAAGGATCACCTTCATTTGCCAAATACATTTACATGTATATGTATAAGTATATGAAAATATGTATATTCCAATGAACACTTCTAAATTCATGGCTATTTTCCCTACTGTTCCATGTTTGAACCCATCCACAGCACTGAATCAGGTTTTCAATACAATCGTATATAATATTCTACATGACTGTGACCATTGTAAAGTATTCTACAATCTTTGATATGATTGATCTTATAACTACTCTTGCCCATTCTTCATCAATTAGTTTCGCTCTTACCTTGCTAATTTAGTTTGGGGTTACCCCTCAGTGCCTTTTCTTCCATTACCACATTGTTTTTCTAGGTTCCCTGAAGATTTATCCATGGCCTCTCCTCTAAGAACAAGAAGTCTTTGGCAATATATGGCAACGTTTTGCAGGCTGCTCACAAAACTTCTAGAGCCTGTCTACCTCTTCTGAACTACTATTACTGCAATCTACTGCCTGTAATTTACCTTTAAGGCATTGTATTTGTTGTGAATGTCTGCAAGAAAATGAATCTAAAGGTCATATCTGGTGTCACATATGTACTTTGACAATAAATTTACTTTGACCTTTTCACATTTAAATATCATTCCTTGATAGTGCTGTCCAACGCAGACACACACAGAACCCTATCTTACTCTCTGTTTTGATATTTCTGCTCTTAATTTGCTCTGCATATCCACTGTTCCGTGCTGAATGAGTAGAAGTATTCCACTGACTGAATTAGAACAAAATAGGTCACATAGTTGGTGACTTTTCCCCTTGAAACCCATGGACTTATTATAACCTTGATGGCACTTTAAGTTAAATAGTGAAAGTCAGAAATAAAACTGAGGAAGCTGGAATCTGAAACCAAAACAGAACATGTTGGGAAATCTCAGGATGTCAGGTAGCACCTGGAAAGAGAAACACTCAATATTTTGGTTCTGCAACCCTTCATCAGAAGTGGGAAAGAGATAATGCATGCAAGTTTTCAATTGGATTTAAAACGTGGGAGGGGTGTATAGAACAAAGGAGTATCTGTGATAGGATGAGTCAAAATTACTTAATAGGGAATGTTACCAGTATATTGAACTACATGTCTGTAAATTAATTGTTAACGGCAAGGTGGTGGAGTCTTGCAGGGCACAGAGGATATTACTGGAGTGATGGTTATGGTACCCCTTTTGGTGTTTTGAAGTGTCTGCTATTGGTTATTCATGTCTCTAAAGGCACTGGAATCTCTGCTGTCTGGTAAACCTTGAACTTTGTGAAATGTTTAATGTTTTGATCTTTAAATATTCTTTTCTTCAGAAGGTAAAAGTAGTAAATCATCAAACAACAGAAGTGTACCCACACTTTGTGCATGCAAGTTTCATGCTGTCAACTGACCAAGCTTCAGTGCTAAACAAATTATGGATTGGAAAAGGTTGGCTTTGCTAGTAACTTGCAAAGATGTGCTACATCAGAATACAGACAAGGCTAGAAAGGTATTAATGTTGGAAGTGATAAACAGTTTTTGACAGGAAGGGAGAAACGTATTTAAGAATAAATCAGCAAATAAAGGCTAGAAGCATGCTGGTGTAGCAGTTAGTGCTCTGTCTCACAGCCCAGGCAATCCACTTTCAATCTTGACCTTGGTTCTTGCCTGTGGGAGTTTACACATTGTCCAGGTGACTACATATGTTTCAGCTGGAGCTCCAGTTCCCTTCCACATCCCAGAGACATACTGCTGGGTTGATTGTACTCTATAAATTAAATACTGCCTGACCTGTTGTGATCTTCTCACATTTCATGCTTTTATTTCAGATGTTCAGCATCTGCACTATTCTAATGCTGGAATGAATACTTTAGCCTGGGTTTTATATTCAGGCTTCCAGTGTTCACTGTGATTGAGTAGTAACGTGGACAGCTGCTGTACTTGAATGTGTAGCATTTGTAGAAGATGGAAACTTGCTATTTGATTCACCAGCTCATCAGAATATGTACACCAGCTCTCTCATTACTACACCTGTTCCCTCTTACAGATTTAGCATAAACAGAGTGAACATAAAAAAAGATGTTGTTGACTGGCCAAGAAATCTGGCTCAATATTGAGTGTTGACCTGTTGAAGTGATACTTTGCTTCAATGCAGATAATGCTGCAAAATGCATTCATTGGGTACTCCTTATTAGATTGATACTTGTAAATTTAGCAGTGTTGAATGCTTCAACTGGTTACATTTTTATGTCTACCAAACCTATTTGTGAGATCTCAGGTGTTGGAATAGTTAGGTTTCCACAAATAAGAGTTTATAAAAGCAGATCTCTATCCAGTTGGTCAGGAGAATAGATTGAGGGGAAAAAAGTACCACAATTTCAACCACAGTCAGTTACCGTCTACTGTCAGTATTTCATTCCTACAGACACCTATGTGGCTGTACCAGTTACTCCTAAGACTGATGTATTCTGTTACCTAGAGGTAGAGATGCATCTCTACCAAAGGAGGTGTAAGGTGCTCCTTCCCTCTGCTAGACTGCAGGACACTCTTGGCCAAGGTGTAGCACCTGCTTAACAACACCCCCCCCCAACTGCCTCCCTGCCCCCCTCCACCCCAATCAGAGTCACATGTGGGATGGTCATATGAGCAGCTAATGTATAATCTCAAGTCTTGATGCCGGGCAGACAATCTCTGAAGAGTATTGGTAATGACTGGAGTCACTTGTCCTGTAAAGACACTGCCTAGAAGGAGGCAAAGCCAAACCACCTCTGTAGAACAATTTACGAAGAACAATCATCGTCATGGATAGAGAAGAGAGTAAGAACAACAGTGTGAATGGGTTTTTCCTACAGGCGGATTACAGACAGATGGAAGACCATGACTGCCCACATTATACAACACCCAGAGATCTTTACATTTTGATGAGTGCAGTGAAAAGACAAGGAAAAATGGACATGAGGCTGCCAATTGTCAGGAAATTTGTCCCAAATAACTAATGTGCCTGACATGGTGAGATCGGGAGCTCTCTGGGGTCATTCTGGTAGCAGTTTACTTTCCACCTCAGGCCAATGTCAGTCAGGCTTTAGATAATCCGAGCAATGGGATCAACATGCACGAAACAGCGCACCCTAACACCTTCACCATCATCCTGGGAGATTTTAACAAGGCCAGTCTGAAAAAATCACTAAGCAATTACCATCAACAGATAACTTGCAATACCAGAGGAAACAACGCACTGCACCATTGCTACACCACCATCAAGAATGCCTACCGTGCTATTCTGTGCCCTCACTTCAGGAAATTTGATCACCTAGCTGTACTTCTACTCCCTGAGTAAAGGCAGAGACTAAAGACTGCAGCACCAGCAGTGAGGACTAAGAAGGTTTGGACAAGGGAAGCACAGGAGCGCCTACAGGACTGCTTTGAATTGGTGGACTGGACTGTATTCAGGGATTCATCTTTGAATCTGGATGAGTATGCTGCAGTTGTTACCAACTTCATTAAAACCTGTGTGGATGAGTGTGTGCCTATAAAGACTTACTGTACATTCCCAAACCAAAAGCCATGGATGAACCAGGAGGTACGTCATCTGCTGAAGGCTAGATCTGTGGCATTCAAGTCTGATAACCCAGGCTTGCACCAGAAAACCAGGTATGATTTGTGGAGGGCTATTTCAAGGGCGAAGAGACAATTTTGAATGAGGTTAGAAGCAATATCAGATGCACGGCAACTCTGGCAGGGTTTGCAAGACATTACTTCCTACAAATCGAAACCCAATAGTATGAATGGCAGTGATGATTCACTACCAGATGAACTCAACACCTTCTATGCATGCTTTGAAAAGAAGAACACAACCACAGCTGTGAAGATCCCTGCTGCACCTGTGATCTCTGTCTCAGAGGCCGATGCTAGACTGTCTTTAAAGAGAGTGAACCCTCGCAAGGCAGAAGATCCTGGTGGGGTACTTGGTAAGGCTCTGAGAACCTGTGCCGACCAACTAGTGAGAGTATTCAAGGACATTTTCAACCTCTCACTGCTATGGGCGGAAGTTCCCACTTGCTTCAAAAAGGCAACAGTTATACCAGTGCCTAAGAAGAATAATGTGGGCTGTCTTAATGACTATCACCTGGTAGCACTGATATCAACAGTGATGAAATGCCTTGAGAAGTTGGTCATGATTAGACTGAACTCCTGCCTCAGCAAGGACTTGGAACCATTGCAATTTGCCTATCACCACAATAGGTTAATGGCAGATGCAATCTCAATGGCTTTCCACACGGCTTTAGACCACCTGGACAACACAAACACCTACATCAGGATGCTGTTCACCGATTATAGCTCAGCATTTAATACCATCATTCCCACAGTCCTGATTGAGAAGCTACAGAACCTGGGCCTCTGTGCCTCCCTCTGCAATTGGATCCTCAACTTCCTAACCAGAAGACCACAGTCTGTGCAGATTGGTGATAACATCTCCTCCTTGCTGACGATCAACACTGGCGCACCTCAGGGGTGTGTGCTTAGCCCACTGCTCTACTCTCTATATACACATGACTGTGTGGCCAGGCATAGCTCAAATACCATCGATAAATTTGCTGACGATACAACCATTGTTGGTAGAATCTCAGGAGGTGACGAGAGGGCATAAAGGAGTGAGATATGCCAACTAGTGCAACAACCTGGCACTCAGTGTCAGTAAGACGAAAGAGCCGATTGTGGACTTCAGGAAGGGTAAGACAAAGGAACACATACCAATCCTCATAGAGGGATCAGAAGTGGAGAGAGTGAGCAGCTTCAAGTTCCTCAGTGTCAAGATCTCTGGGGATGTAACCTGGCCCCAACATATCGATGTAGTCATAAAGAAGCCAAGACAGCGTCTATACTTTATTAGGAGTTTGAAGAGATTTGGCATGTCAACAAATATACTCAACATTTCCTATAGTTGTACTGTGGAGAGCATTCTGAAAGGCTGCAATACTGACTGGAATGGAGAGGCTACTGCACAGGACTGAAAGAAACTGCAGAAGGTTGTAAATCTTTAGGGAGCGGTGTTTCAGAAAGGCAGTGTACATTATTAAGGACCTCCAGCACCCAGGGCATGCCCTTTTCTCACTGTTACCATCAGGTAGGAGATACAGAAGCCTGAAGGCACACATTCAGCGATTCAGGAACAGCTTCTTCCCCTCTGCCATCCGATTCCTAAATGGACATTGAAGCTTTGGACATTACCTCACTTTTTTAATATACAGTACATGTATTTCTGTTTTTGCACATTTAAAAAAATCTATTCAATATACGTAATTGATTTACTTGTTTATTATGTTTTTTTCTCTCTCTCTCTCTGCTAGATTAAGTATTGCATTGAACTGCTGCTGCTAAGTTAACAAATTTCACATCACATGCCGGTGATAATAAACCTGATTCTGATTCTGATCAGTTCCACACTCCAATCATGAACAAACAAATGGTAGAATTTTCAAGATTGGAGTTTATTTATCATGTGTGCATCAAAACATGCAGTGAAAGACACCATTTCCATTAGCAACCAACGCAGCCGGGGGTGTGTTGGGGCAGCCGGGGGGGGGGGTGGTGTTGGGGCAGCCGGGGGTGTGTTGGGGCAGCCTGCAAGTGTTGTCACACCTTCTGGTGCCAACACAGCATGCCCACAATACTCAGCACAACAAAACAGAACACAATAAGCAACAAAACAACAAGAAAAACAAGCTATTCCTCCTTCCCATCCAGGCACATTATTATTTAACTCCAGGACAAGACAGAGCAACACAAACTCAAGAATGTTTCAGCACATTAATTCATCCTTCCTTCATTTTGCTCCTTCTGAACAATAGTTTAGATTCCAGACGAAGTTCATGCTTTATCACTTTTGGGAAGTGCCTTGTACAAATTAGCCCACTTGTTCATTGAATATTATTGCATAATGTATTGTATTATGGCGTGAATTATGTATGGTCTAATGATATGAATTAAGTGGTCAAATCAAATGATCAACACTGTTTGTTTATGGCAAGTGGGCAGTGCTGGAAAGGCTGCAGTTATTGTTTGCACTTTTTAAAAATATTAATTTCAGGATCAGGGTGTTGATAGTAAAGCTAGAATTTATTGCTCAGTGCTAATTGCTCTGAAGTTGCTGGTGAATCACCTTTGTAATGTGCTGCCGTTTACAAGATGATAAGAGGTATGGATTGATTGGAGGAAAGTTTTGGGAGGATGTCAGAGAAAGTGATGGGTGCAGGGAACACACTTTTGGGGTGGAGATAGAGGTAGATACATTAGAGACATTTAAGATACTTTTAGATGGGCACATGGATGATAGAAAATTGGAGGATTATGCAGGAGAGAAGGGTTAGATTGATCTTAGAGTAGGTTAAAAAGTCAGCACAACATCTTGGGCTGAAGGGCCTTACTGTGCTGTAATGGTCTGTGGTCCATGTTCGATGTTCCACTGAATGAAGATACTCCTACAATGGATAGGAAGCACCTTGATTTAGGCCCAGTGACAACTAAGGATTGGCAGTATTAGGATGCTGGAAAGCTAGATGGGGAGCTGTAGTCGGTGGTATTTCTATGTTTCTTTTGCCCTTGTCCTTCATAACAACAAATTTCATATCATGTATGTCAGTGTTAATCTGATTCTGATGATAGGTGGCTGGAGCAGAGGAGGGCATGTTGGTTGGATGTCAATATTAGGTATGGATTGGGAAAAGCAGAATTCCAGGGAAGGATCTCTGATCTCAAACATCGACAGTGTTTCTCTTCCTGCAGACGTGACCTGACTGACTGAATATCTCCATTGACTTTTTCTTCTTTTACTTTAGGTATATGTTCTAATTGAGGTAGATCATGTTAGATGAATGGTGCATGTGTAGTGCTGCAAACGTTGCATGATAAGATTTGTTAGTGTATTCTCAGCTTGACCATGAGCATGACATGAACATAGAATTTTCCACTCTCAGGTAAAACTGCACCCTCATTGTTTCATGTTATCCTGTTTCTGTCTGCATCCTGTTTCTGTTCCCTTCTCACCTCATTTCTATAAAATGCCGTTCTAATGCTCATTATCTGCTTTAACCCACCTCCATATAGTCATAGAGTCATAAAGATACCATAAACAACCCTTTGGCCTATCGTGTCCATGCCTTGTACACCAATCCTGTTGTGACTTGCCTAGTTAAGAGTCTCTTTAAATTCCTGTTAAACATTGTAATTGTTTCTACTTCTGCCACCTCTGTTGATGAGGCTCAGATGGCAACCATTCTCTGTGTAAACAGATATTCAAACAAACATTTGTTGAATGGCTACGAGGTGGCTTTTTAGAGCAGTTTGTTGTTGAGCCTACTAGGGGATCCGCTATACTCGACTGGGTGTTATATGATGAACTGGAGGTGATTAGGGAGCTTAAGGTAAAAGAACCATTAGGAGGCAGTGATCACAATATGATTGAGTTCAACTTGAAATTTGATAGGGAAAAAGTAAAGTCTAATGTAGTAGTATTTCAGAGGAGTAAGGGAATTTGCAGTGGTATGAAAGAGGAGTTGGCCAAAGTAAATTGGAAGGAGATGCTGGCAGGGATGACAGCAGAGCAGCAACGGCATGAGTTTCTGGGAAAAATGAGGAAGGTGCAGGACAGATGTATTCCAAAAACAAAGAAATACTCAAATGGCAAAATAGTACAACTGTGACTGACAAGGGAAGTCAAAGCTAATGTAAGAGCAAAAAGAGAGGGCATACAACAAAGCAAAAATTAGTGGGAAGACGAGGATTGGGAAGCTTTTTAAAACCTACTGAGAGCAGCTAAAAGAATCATTAGGTGGGAAAAGATGAAATATGAAAGCAAGCTTGTAAACAACATCAAAGTAGATCGTGAAAGCTTTTTCAAGTATGTTTTTTAAAAAAAAAGTAAGAGATGAGAGTGGATATAGGATCGCTAGAAAATTAGGCCAGAGAAATAATAACAGGGGACAATGAATATTTTGTATCAGTCTTCACTGTGGAAGACACTAACAGTTTGCTAGATTTTGAAGGGTGTGAGGGAAGAGAAGTGAGGGTAGTTACTATCACAAGGGGGAAGGTGTTCAAAAACCTGAAAGACCTAAGAGTAGATAAATCACCTGGACCAGATGATCTACATGTAAGGTTCTGAAAGAGATGGCGGTTGAGATTGTGGAGGTATTAATAATGCTGTTTCAAAAATCATTGGACTCTGGCATGGTGCCAGAGGACTGGAACATTGCAAATGTCACTTCACTCTTTAAGAAAGGAGGAAGGCAGCAGGAAGGAAATTGTAAACCAGTTAGCCTGACCTCAGTGGTTCAGAAGATGTTGGAGTCAATTGTTGAGGATGAGTTAATGGAGTACTTGGTAGCACAGGACAAGATAGGACAAAGTCAGCATGGTTTCCTTAAGAGAAAATCTTGCCTGATGAACCTGTTACAATTCTTAGAGGTGATTACAAATAGGATACATAAGGGGGGTGCAGTGGATGTTGTACATTTGACAAGGTGCTAAACATGAGGCTGTTTACCAGCTTAAGAGCCCATGGTAGTACAGGAAAGCTACTGGCATAGTTGGAGCATTGTAGAAGGCAGCGATTGGGAATAAAAGGATCCTCTTCTGGTTGGCTGCCGGTGACTACCGGTGTTCTGCAGGGGTCAGTGTTGGGACCACTTAATAGATGGCTTTGTTGCCAAGTTTGCAGATGATATGAAGATTGGTGGAGGGGCAGATAGTGTTGCAGAAACAGGTAGGCTGCAGACGGACCTAGACAGATTAAGAGAATGGGGAAGGAAGTAGAAAATAAAATACAATGTTGCAAAAAGGATGGTCATACACTTTGGTAGAAGAAATAAATGTGCGGACTATTTTCTAACTGGGGAAAAATCCAAAAATCTGAAATGCAAAGGGACTCGAAAGTCCTTGTGCAGAACACCCTGAAGGTTAACTTGCCAGCTGAGTTGGTGGTGAGGAAGGCCAGTGCAATGATAGCCTTCATTTCAAGAGGGCTTGAATAAAAAAGCAAGGATGTGATGCTGAGGCTTTATAAAGAACTGTTGAGGCCTCACCTTGAGTATTGTGGGGAGTTTTGGGTTCTTCATCCAAGAAAAGATGTGCTGGCATTGGAGAGGGTTCAGAGGAGGTTCACAAGGATGATTCCGGGAATTAAAGGGTTGTCATATGAGGAACATTTGATAGCTCTGGGTCTGTACTCACTGGAATTTAGAAGGATGAGGGGGATCTCATTGAAACACTTCTAATGTTGAAAAGCATGGACAGAGTAGATGTGGAAAGGATGTTTCCCATGGAGGGATGTCAAGGATAAGGGGGCACAGCCTCACGATAGAAGGGCATCATTTAAAACAGATGCGGAGAAATTTCTTTAGCCAGAGGGTGGAGATGGGTTCTTGGCTGGCCACAGCATCACAGGTTATGGAGAAAAGGCTGAGAAGGGAGAAAAATGGATCAGCTATGATTGGCAGAGCAGTCTTGATGGGTCAAATGGCCTAATTCTGCTCCTGTGTCTTGTGGTCTTATTCCACTCAAATCTCTTCCGAAGCTCCTTCCTCTCACTTCTTTTGTTTTTAATACACCTACTTGGTGGCAGGGTGGAGACGGCCTCTAACAAAGGAGGAGGAAGGTGCTCCTTTTGTCCACAGGTCATTGTTGGACAATGTGTAGCTCCTGCGTAGCCCCCCAGTCAGAGTCACATGAAGCCATGGGACCAGCTGGTGCATATATGGCCACTGATGACAGACAGACAATCTCTGAAGAGTATTGATAATGGCTGAGGTCACCTGTCTTGTAAGGACGCTGCCCAGAAGAAGGCGCTGGCAAACCACTTCTGTAGTTGAAATATTTGACAAAAACAATCGTGGTCATGGAAAGACCATGATCGTCTACATCATCTGACAGAGCACATAATGAACGAACAAACTTATGAAAAAGTTGCTGACTATGTGTCCTATCTGCTTTATATTTTTATATAACTCCATCGGGACACCCCCAAGACTCCAAGGCAAACAAGCCCAGCCAATCAAATTTCACCCCATAACTAAGGTCTTCTAATACAGGCAACACCTTGGTGCATCTCCTGTGTACTCTCTCCAGTGTATCTTCCCTGTGGCGTACAGAACTAAACATAATACAGGTTGAGTGCTCCTTATCCAAAATGCTTGGGGCCAGAGGTGTTTCAGATTTTGGACTATGTAATGAGATGGCTTGGCATCGCCATCATTTCCAATTCTAAAAGCACTTGCCCATCACACATATGTACTGAACAGTAAAAATTATTACATACCATTAATATGAAAATATAATATATGCAGGTTAACAAAAGTAGCACAGCAGCATCGGGAGATTACCTCAATCAGCTGTTGAGCAACAACAAACAATGGCAGGCTTTTAGTCTCCACCTACGATGCCGTGATTTGATTGAAAAGTTACTGTATTTCTATTTTACCTTTTTTAGGTTTTATGTAGGATATAAAAACAATTAGCATCATAGCCTTGTTCTGGTGTTAGATTTTCATCAGCAATGATCTTTACAAACCTCAATGAATTTCTCTGCTGCTTTGTGATCAGCAGATGCTTTATCTTAGGGGAAGAAAATTAATCTTTAAAAATATAGTGCTGTGCCTTTCCTTAAATTTCTGCAACCAGCCTGCTGACTATTCACAATTACCTTTAATTTTCAGTTTATTGTGACAGATCTTTGGTTGCTTCATGATCAGAATACCGTTAAGCGGCATGTGTTCATTCCACTGACATTCATTATTTCAATACACGAATGAGATTTTCATTCTTCACTTTATGCAGTGTTTTTCTATTGTTCATTAACTTCTGTTCATTACTTATGTGAGGTCACTTCTCAAAGCTGTCTGTAATGTGCAGAGATCTGGGCATTGCCTGGGAACCTTACCAGCACCTTGTGGAATTTTTCATTTGTGATGTCATGTCAGCTCTGGAAAAAAAATTTGGAATTCGTAGGTTTTCAGATTTTGAAATTTTGGATAAGGGTACTCGATCTGTATTCCCAATGCAGTTTAACCAGAGTTACATAAAGCGTACACCAATGGCATTTTTATCAGGTACAGGAATGGAACCTGGTGTAGTCTTCTGCTGTTGTAGTCTACCCTCTTCAAGGTTCGACATGCTGTGCATTCAGAGATGCTCTCCTGTACACCATTGTTGTATCATGTGGTTATAAGTTGCTGTTACCTTCCTGTCAGCTTGAAGTAGTCTGGCTGTTCTCTTCTGACCTCTCACTAGCAAGGCATTTTCACCCACAGAACTGCTGCTCACTGGATTTTTTTTTCGCACCATTCTCTGTAAACTCTAGAGACCTGGACAATACAAATACCTATGTTAGGATGCTCTTTATTGACCATAACTCAGCATTCAACACCACCATTCCTGCAGCCCTGATTGAAAATCTACAGAACCTGGGCCTCTGTACCTCCCTCTGCAACCGAATCCTCAGCTTCCTAACTGGAAGACCACAGTCTGTGCGGATTGGAAAATACACCTTCACCTTGCTGACAATCAGCACTGGTGCACCACGGGGATGTGTGCTTAGCCCACTGCTCTACTAATCCTACACCCTTGACTGTGTGGATAGGCATACCTGAAATGCCACCTATCAATTTGCCGATGATACGACCACTGTTGGCAGAATCTCAGATGGTGACGAAAGGGTGTACAGGAGTGGGATATACCAGATAGTTGAGTGGTGTTATAGCAAGATCCTTGCACTCAACGTTAGTGAGCTGATTGTGGGCTTCAGAAAGGGTAGAACTAGGGAGCACAAACAATCCTCACGGAGGGATCAGAAGTGGAGAGAGAGCAATTTCTAGGTCCTGGATGTCAATATCTCTGAGGACCTAGCCTGGTCACAACATATTGATGCAGCTATAAAGAAGACAAGACAGCAGCTATATTTCATTAGGAATTTGAGGAGATTTGGTTTGTCACCTAAAACATTCAAACTTCTACAGATATACTGTGGGAGCATTCTGACTGGCTGCATCACTCTCTGGTATGGGTGGGGGAGTTCTACTACACAGGATCAAAGCAAGTTGCTGGAAGTTGTAAAATGAGTCAGCTCCATTGTGGGTGTTGGCCTCCGTGTTATCCAAAACATTTTAAAGGAGCAGTGCCGCAGGAAGACAGCATTCATCATTAAGGACCTCCGCTACCCAGGGCATGCCCTCTTCTCATGGGTACTATCAAACGGAGGTACAGAAGCCTGAAGGCACACACTCAGCAATTCAGTAACAGCTGTCTCCCTTCTGCCATCCGATTCCTAAATGGACATTGAACCCTTGAACACGACCTTACTACTAATTTATTTCTGTTTTTTGTTCTAATATTAACTTAACTATTTAATATATATATATATGTATAATTACTGTAATTCATTTTTTCTCTATATTTGTCATATATTGCATTATACTGCTGCTGCGAAATTAACAAATTTCATGACATGTGGCAATGACATTAAACCTGCTTCTGATTCTGACTGTTCATGAAAATCCTGGGAGATCAGCAGCTTCCTTGATACTCAAACCACCATGTCTGGTGCCAACACTCATTCCACGGTCAAAGTCGTTCAGATCACATTTCTTCCCCGTTCTGATGTTTGGTCTGAACAACGACTGGGCCTCTTGACCATGTCTGCGTGCTTTTATGCAAGTGCATCCAATAAAGTGCCACTGACTGTGATGTTCCAGTTTTTAATGATGATCTATTTAATTTTTGAGATACAGCACAGAATAGACCCATCCAGCCCTTCGAGCTATGCCACCCAGGAACCCCCAATTTAATCTCAGCCTAAACATGGGACCAATTCACCTACCTCCAGGTGCATCTTTGCACTGTGCGAGGAAACCCACGCAGTCACATGGAGAACGTACAAACTCCTTGTAGGTAGTGACGAGAATGGAACCTGAGTCACTTGTGCTGTGAAGTGTTAACCACCACACTATTGTGCCACCCTATGCCCTGACCTTTAAAGGCAAGCCTTAAAAACTTCTGTCACTAACCACAACATCACCTACTTTTGTGTTACATGCATGTATATTAATCACATCCATGTCTTAATATATATCATGAATATCACTGGTCCCATCACCTATCTCTGTGATACACCACTGTTTACGGGCTTCCATTCAGGGGAAAAAATCTATCCATGATGCTCTCTGCCTCCTTTCACCAAGCCTATTTGGATCCTATTAGCCAGCTCACCTTGGATTCCATGTGCCTTAACTTTCAGGACCAGTTTATGATACAGGATCTTGTCAAATGTCTGCAATGTTGCCTTCATTAATCTTAGTTACCCCCTCAAAAAGTTACATTCAAATTAGTAGGCAGGATTTCCCCTGCACAAAGCCATACTGACTATCTCTGATCAGCTCCAGCTTTTCCAAATGTCTAGAAATCCCATTCCTTCAGAATTTTCCCCAATAAGTTCCCTACCACTGATGCAAGGCTTACTGGCCTGTGGTTACCTGGCCTATCCCCACTGCCCTTAAATATAGGAACAACAATAGTTATCCTGTATCTGGAACCTCAGCTGTAGCTAATGAAATGTTAAGGTCCCAGCTATCATTTCCTTTGCTTCCCATGGCAAGCTGGGATTGGTATCATCCGGCCCTGTGGATTTATCAACTCTTGGGTATCCATGGCATCTAACACCTCTGTGTTCTCAATGCTTCCAGAATATCTTCATATCCATCCCTGAACTCAATATTTAGATTTATTTATCACATGTACATTGAAACAGTGAAATGCATTATTTGCATTAAAGCCAATACACTCAAGGATGTGCTGGGGGTGGTGCAAGTGTCTCCACATAATCTGGTGCCAATGTAGCATTCAAAACAAAACACAACACACAACACAACATCGTCCCGCCCTCCCACACACAGACAGGCCCCCAATCCCTTGCAACTATTCTCCTCAGTGAATGCAGATGAGAAGTGTTCATTTAGGACCTTGCCCACATTGCCTGGCCCTGTGCATAGGTCACCTCTTTGTTCCCTATAAGGACCTTTTCTTTCTTTGGTTACCTTTTTCTGGATATTCTGATAGAATATTTTGGAATTCTTCTTAATCGTACTTGCCAAGGCTATTTTATGGCCCCTCCTCCTAATTCCTTTCTCAATCTCCCACTTCAGCATTCAACATTCCTCAAGAAACTCCCTTGATCCTAGTTGCTATACTTGCCATATGCTTCTTTTTATCTTGAGCAAACCTGGAACAACACTTGTCATCCAAGGTTCCTTTTAATTTTGCCGTCTTTGCCTTTCTCCCTTTCTGGAATACACTGTTCCTGAAATCATGTTGACTCTCTTTTTAAAGACTCCCACTCGCAGTCGCCATTTGACCCATAAGCTACAGGTCTCAATCTATTTTTGCCAACTCCTTTCTTGTGCTATTGATATCAACCTTAGGACTTTAACTTGAGGACCAACCTTATAACCTTTCATAACTCCCTGAAACTTTCAGAATTATAGTACGCCACTATTCCCAGTTTCTCTTCCTAAGATGAGGTGCTGCACTGCCTGTCTATAGCAGGACTCTCGATATGTTGTCTCAGAGACCTTTCTTGAATCACTCAATACATTCCATCCCATCTAAGCCCCTTGCACTAAGGCAATCCCAGTTGATACTGGGAGAGTAAAAATCCCTTAATCATAACCCATTGGCTCTTAAATCTTTCTGCAATGTTCTTGTATATCTATTCCACCAATTCTCACTGGCTCTTGGGAGGCCTATAGTATGATCCCAGCAAAATGATTGGCCCTCTCTTCTTCATAGTCTTCAGTCTTGCACCTCTCTCTCCCCCCACCCCCACCCCAGCTCTGCTTTGTAAACTCTTATCCCTCTATTCTACTCACAGTTCTGAGGAAGGGACACTGACCTGAACCGTGTCTCTTTCCACAGATGCTGCCTGACTGGCTGAGTTCTTCCAGGCATTTCTGTTTTTGTTTACCAACATCAGGGAAGAGTTTCAGGAGCCTGAAGGCCCACACTCAGCAATTTATAAACAGCTTCTTCCCTCTGCCTTCAGATTTCGGAACGGTCCATGAACCTGTGAACACTACCTCATTACTCTTTTTTTGTACTATTTATTTTGAAATTTATAGTAAGTTTATGTTTTTGCATTGTACTGCTGCTGCAAAACAATGAATTTCACATCATATGAGATACTTAGTTATAATGGACCTGACACTGTTTCTGTAGGTGCATCCTGAAAATATTTTTCCAAATTCACTCATAATGGTGATTTGCAGTCAAGGCATTCCACTTCCTCAGCCTATGTTCTACTGGTCACTTCGGCATAGCAAGTAAGGTCACGTCACTCACACCTTCATTCTGGGATATTTATGCCATTGCTGCATCAGACAATGAGAAGGAGGTGGTCTGGGTGTATAATACTGACTGCAAAGTCTATTGCACAGGGATATAGTTTGTTTACCTAGCAAACACAATCTAAAGAACAAAAAAAAAGTGAACAGGGGATAGCTACAATTACAATAACGTGCATAAAACCAATCCTAATTTTTTTGTAATGGAATGATCACCAGTTAGGAATTATCCAATCATCTTTACTCTGGCTGGTTACTGCATTATCTCAATAGGCAGACAATAATGCTAAATGAACTCATATCTCTGACCATGACTTGAATGCTAGCTGCTGGAAGTGCCCCCCATCCTGTGATGACTTTCCAAAATATTTTATCAAGCTGACATAATTTTGCCCACCACGGTTTTACCTTGACTCTATTCCGTTTAAATGTTTGCAGCAATTTCCATATTATGTTCATCCTTCCAGCTGTTTTTACAACAAGAAAGGTCTAAGCCTTCATGACTTCAACTTTCATCTTTCCTTCCTTTACCACATGATTTTACTGGGCTCTGTCCCTCCTTAACCTTGCCATCCACATAAACTTCCCCATTGAGCTTTGCCATCTCCCGTGGCTTCACTGCTGCTAAGGGCATGGTCACTGACAAAGCAATCTCTGTTCACTTCCTCAGCTCCTTTGGCAAGTGTTACACCTCCACTAAACCCTTAGCTGCACCTTTCACTAAAACTGAGGCAAACAACCAGGAGCACTCGTGCTCACCTGCAGCTCAGTCGGGATGGTTGCTGGAATCCACTGGTTGGTTAAAGGTGCACTCTCAATGCGATGGGCACATGAGAAAACGGGAGACGAACACTACCTGATTTTCTGCAAATCTAAACACACAACTGAAAAATTAAACCCAAAGAACCCACAAGGGGCCCCCGATTGGAGAAATGTCTGATTCTAAGCCTGTTGAGAAATTAAATCATTTCTGGGAATTCGCAAATCTGCAAGTTTCCTAGACATACAGCTTCAACAAATTTAATCTGTTGCTTAATTACTGTGATGTGACCTACAGCAAAAAAAATATTTTAGGTTATTGTAGTTCACTGCTGTAATGACAAATTTATATTCAGCTAGAGATCTATGGATGATGGTGAGCACAAGTTCAGAGTAAGGTCTAGAATGAACCCAGACTCAGGCATAGACTCCAGGTAAACAAAGTGGTGCAAAAGAAATCCGAATGCAAAATCACAAACAGTAGTACTAGCAACAGAACTCCTGCAACTGAGCACCAAGTGCTCAGCACAAGGCCTTCAGGTACAGACTTTCCATGACAGAATGCGGCAGGCAATAATTAGCGTCTGAGTTTTAAGGGGACAGCAGCAGCTAACCCTACTCCGAGGAACTGGCGTGCCAAAACTTGGATGCCTGACACTGTTCGGTCGGGACCAAGATATTCAACACTCTGAATAATTATTGATGCGATTATTTATCACAATATTTGAGCTGTTGAAGGACGATGTTCTAAATCACTGCAACCCACTGTTATCAGACTCTTGAATGATAAGATGGACTCCTGGCCTCACAATCTACCTCATTATGATCTTGCACTTTATCATTTACATACACAGCACTTTCTTGGTAGCTTTTACATTTCATTCTCTATTGCTATTGTTTTACCTTACTGTTGCTCAATGCACTGTTTAATGATTTGATCTGTGTAAACAGAATACAAGACAATTAGACCGTATCTTGGGACATATGACAATAATATACCAATATCAATTGTAATTTAGCCATTATACTTGGCATATACAGGTATGCGTCGCTTAACGTCCACGATACGTTCTGTGAAATCGGACGTGATGTGATTTGAACGTTGTGCGAACACCATATTATATACTTAGCAAACCTACATGGAGTACTGTAGTGTACCTATATTGACTAAATCCATGTCATTAGCAATTTCTCCATATCCAGTACAGGTCCCTCTCGCATTTTCGTGAGCCTTGTAGTTCTCAGTGAAGCCGATCCTTTAACAGCTTCCAGAATTTTTTCTTTGTATTTCAGGATCGTCGTGGTTGTCGAGTGCGACATGCCTAAATCCTGAGCAATAGCATTCACTGGTTTTCCACCTTCATATTGTTCAATAACCTTTTGTTTCACTTCCAAGTCAATACTTTCCCTTTGCCTCTTGCTGCTGCTATCACTAGGGGTGGTTTTGCTGCGTTTGGAAGCCATGATGCACTTTATGGTAATATTTTCGAAAGAAAATTAAACAGAGAGATAATGCTACGGCACTCAAGAGACACACGATACATGAGATTGGTTACGTCCGCTACATCACGTTCTCCGATCGGGACTACGGACGTATATGTAATCAGACATTGTCCAAATAAACGTTATGCGGTGCACACCTGTACATGAAGTTATAAATATCCAGACAGAAATAGGCCCTTCAGCCCAACATGGCCATGCCACCAAGGTTCCTTCTGGAGTTTGCATTTGTTCCATATCCCAACCGTTTCTATTCATGTAACGATCCAAATATCTGTTGAACATTGCACTTTCTCTGGAAGCTTGTTCCATATATGTGTGATAAACTTACCCCTCGGGTCCCCTTTCAATCATTCCCCTCTTACCTTAAACTTGTGCCCTGTTTGACTCCTCGGCCCTAGAAAAAAAGACTCAGATCACACACCTTATTTATGTTTCTCTTGATTTCATAAAGATACATAAGGTCATTCGTCACGATGGGGAAGGTTGGTAATAAACATGTTTTAACATGATGGAAAAGTGGGGAGGGATACAGGAAGAAGCATAATGAATAGAAGGAGGAGAGATTAAATGATGAAAAGAATAATGGGCCTGGCTGGTAAAGGCATTAGTGAATGAGAGCAGGTTGATGTGGAGGCAAAGCAAACAGGGAAACTATGGCTGGAGTTAGCAGGAGAAAAGTCAAAAAAATCCATTACAGGGAACATGAGATTTTATTCCATTAATGTCTGGGATCTGAGCTTTGTGGGCAAGGCCAGTGCTTGTTCTCCATCCGTAACTTCCCTTGGAAAGTGGCCGAGTGCTAGGAGGGGAATTCCATGATTTTGACCCAGCAACAATGAAGCACTTGGAGGCTATCTCCATGTCGTGAATGGTGGATGGCTAGAGGGGGTGTGGCTACATCTTAGTGGTAGAAGCCGCAGCTTTGGGAGGTGTTGTCAGTGCAAACTGCGTGAGCAACAGTAGTGCATTTTGCAGATGGTACAGACACTGCTGTCACTACTCAGCAGTGGTGAAGACAATGGAGTACCAATCAAACAGGCTGCATTGAATTTCTAAGGAGATGATGGTGTCGTATTCAGTCAGGGAAGTTGCGACCTTTGCTTTTCAGATGATGGCAAAACCTTGAGATCAAAATCAAAGTAAATTTATTATCAAAGTACATATACATTTGTCACCATGTACTATGCTACATCGTGATTCATTTTCTAGCAGGTATTTTCAGGAAAATAAAGAAATACAATAGAACTTATGAAAAACTATACATACTGACAAATAACCAATGTGCAGAAGAAGACAAATTGTGCAAATCAAAAATAAATAATAGTGAGAACAGGAGTTGTGGAGTCTGTAGGTTGTAGGATCAGTTCGGAGTTATGGAGAGTGAAATTATCGCTAGTTCAGGAGCCTGATGATTGTAGGGTACTGACTGCTCCTGAACCTGGTGGTGTGGAACCTAAGGCTCCTGTACCTCCTGTCCAATGGTAGCAGTGAGAAGAGAGCATGGCCTGGATGATGGGGGTTTTCATATAGCAGTGCTCCATGTAAATGTGAGATGTCTGGAGGTGAGTCACACATTGCAGGGCACCTAAACTCTGACCTGC
Source organism: Mobula birostris (assembly GCF_030028105.1). Lineage (NCBI taxonomy): Eukaryota > Metazoa > Chordata > Chondrichthyes > Myliobatiformes > Myliobatidae > Mobula > Mobula birostris. Next base: position 29,111,302 of record NC_092374.1, on the reverse strand, counting down.
TGTTACATTTATGAGTGGTCCAATTGCTCCACAGAATACTGATGGTCTGACTCACCAGTGATGCTGAAATTGAATGTCAACTATAGGTGGCTGGTTGTGGTGTTTTGTTGGTGGTGTTCACTGGCTGTCAGTTATACTATTAAAAGTCGAGTCATGTCAAGTCCAGTCAAGTCACTTTTTATTGTCATTGTCATAACTGCTGGTACAGAACATAGTAAAAATGAGAGAGCGTTTTCCAGGACCATGGTGCTATGTGAAACAATTCAAAAACTGCACTGATCTACGTAAGAAAAAACACAAAAACAACACTAGACGGCAGACCTATCCAGGACTGCATAAAGTACACAAAACAGTGCAGGCACTACAATAAATAATAATAAATTATAAACGAGACAGTAGGCACAGTAGAGGGTATACATAGTCTGTTCGTGAGAGCTCGAATGCTTTGGTGCCTTTTTCCAGATGGCAGGAGGGAGAAGAGTTTATATGAGTTTATAAAAGAGAAAAAAACTGAGTCAAAATGATGAGAGACAGAAACGGTCAGTTCTACAAAAATACAAATAGAAAAGAACCAAAATTTATCTAAAGTTAGCGAATTTTGGATTAATGAGCTGAGCCCAAAGGTGAGATGAGAAATTCAGACAACGTGTGACCGAATGTGGCAACAAAATGGCCTAATATTCCAATAATGGGAATTCCCCAGCCTTAGATAATTCAGTCTTCACTCTCTGTCAGGTTATGTTGTTGCCTCATAGCGATGTGACCTGAGGTCAATACTGACCTCAAGTGCTGACGATGCAGAGTCTGCACATTCTCCCTGTGAACACGTGGGTTTCTGCCTGCTGCTCTAGTTTCCTCACACATCCCAGAAGTGCATTGGTTGATATAATTGATTGCTTATTGTAAATTATCCCTTGTATTGGTAGGTTACAGGAGAATCAGGAGTTAATGGGAATGCGAGAGTGAATAGGCCATAGGGATTTACATTGGGGAACTAGATGAGTTTTCTCTAAGAGTTGAGACAATTGTCTTCCTTCTAAGATGCTAGGAAGTATGAGAAAAATATAAAATTAGAGAAATGCCATCTAATGTATTGTTCAGACTATTGGATCTGGTGATATTGATGCAAGGTTCTTCGGAAGACAAGAATGAGACATAAAACTTGGGTGTTTATGGCTGTTTTATCAAGAACAAAGAACAAAGAAAAGACAAAGAAATAAACTTTGTTGGAGATACACAAATGTCGAGTGATAACAATTAACCTGTGATAGCCTGATTCAAGTGGCATGACACCTACTGCAGGAAAACTGAGAAGCTTTGAGAAAAATACAGAATCAGCTATGCTATAATTACCAGAAGATTCAAAGATTCAATGTACATTTATTATTGAAGTACGTATACTGTATACAACCCTGAGATTTGTCTTGCCACAACCACGGAACCCATTCAAAGAAAAACACCAAACCCCAATGTACAAAAAAAAATTGCAGAGACAGGAAAAAAAAGAGCAAAAGGCTCAGATATAAAACACCAAACCACAAATCATTGAAAGAGTCCAGGCATATTCAGTTCAGTCTAGTGCTGTATTGTTCGTTATCGGCAGGCTGCCCTGATGAAAATCGCACAAAATAGCAACAGAAAAGGGAGCGATCAGAGTCCAATCCACAAACCGCGTTCGATTAAACTTTGCTTGAGACCCAGGACTCTGACACCGTTCTCCAGCAGCATCGTGCGAGAAGGAGAGAGACCATTCCCACACAACCACCCTCCACCAGGAGCAGCAGATGAGAGGGAGAGGAGACTGGACACACACAGGTAGGTGGCGCTGAACACTCGCCTGCACTCGGCTCTTGCCCTCATTGACTTCAATCTTCCTTGACACTTAATCAGCAAGATCGACGAGAAACAAAGTTGATCATGGGTCTCCAGGCTTCTTGGCCTTGGGGCTGCACACTTCGCTCGAAACCTCACCGGACTCTTTTGGAGACAGCAACGCACCAGATTGCTCAGCTGGCCTGAAAACACACCACTGAAATGTAGAGCACTGGCTCCAGCAGTAGCAGAACCACATTTCAAGGAAAAATATGTAAAAGAAGTAGTTTAATGAACCATCTGAAGGATGTTGCCCTTGGTCACATTGTTTGCTGGTGCCTGCAAAGTTACACGTAATGTATATAGGTGATTGTATAATAATACCATCAAGCATAGGAAAGTTAAGCTACAAGAAAAATACCGGAAAAATAACAATTCTACATCCCAATCCAACAGCGGTTCTCCACAGTCAGTGAAAAGGTCCATTAGGAAATATAATACTATTAATCATCTTTAGTAATGACTATCTTTAGATATAAAGGGAAGTTACCATCTCAGTGAGAGGTTTTCAAATAGACTTAATTCTTGGAAAGTCTATGAATCCCACAACACAGAAAGAGCAGGATACTATTATAGTTCTTGAACTTGTTCTGCAAGTCAATGAAATTATGGCAGATTTGCAGCATGACTTTATAAACATCCTGCTTTGTCCCACATTGCTTAATACCTCTAGCAAATAATAGTCTACCTATATCAGAATTAAACAGAGCACAAAGAACAGTATAATACAGGAACAGACCTGTGCCAACCGTGATGCAGATTTAAACAAATTCTATCTTCATGCACATGGTCTGAATCCCTCTATTTCATGAGTCTGTCTAAATACCTCTAAAAATGCTTATATTATATATGCTTCCAGCACCCTCCTAGTCGAGCACTCCAACCTCTTACCATAAGATAAAGGAGCAGAAGTAGGCCATTCGGCCCATCAAGTCTGCTCTGCCATTCAATCATGGGCTGATCCAATTTTTCCAGTCATCCCCACTCCTGTGCCTTCTCCCCATACCCACTGATGCCCTGGCTAATCAAGAGCCTATCTATCTCTGCCTTAAATACAGCTAATGACTTGGCCTCCACAGCCACCTTCTGACTAAAGTAATTTCTCTGCATCTTTGTTCTAAATGGACATCCTTCAATCCTGAAGTCGTGCCTTCTTGTCCTAGACTCCCCTACCATGGGAAATAACTTTGCCATATCTAATCCGTTCAGGCCTTTTAACATTTGGAATGTTTCTATGAGATCCCCCCTCATTCTTCTGAACTTCAGGGAATACAGCCCAAGAGCTGCCAGATGTTCTCCATATGGTAACCCTTTCATTCCTGGGATCATTCTCGTGAATCTTCTTTGAACTCTCTCCAATGTCAGTATATCCTTCCTAAAATAAGGAGCCCAAAACTGCACACAATACTCCAAGTGTGGTCTCTCGAGTGCCTTACAGAGCCTCAACATCACATCCCTGCTCTTATATTCTTTGCTTCTAGAAATGAATGCCAACGTTGCATTTGCCTTCTTCACCATTGAATCAACCTGGAGGTTAACCTTTAGGGTATCCTGCACAAGGTCTCCCAAGTCCCTTTACATCTCTGCATTTTGAATTCTCTCCCCATCTAAATAATAGTCTGCCCTTTTATTTCTTCCACCAAAGTGCATGACCACACACTTTTCAACATTGTATTTCATTTGCACTTCTTTGCCCATTCCCCTAAACTATCTAAGTCTCTCTGCAGGCTCTCTGTTTCCTCAACACTACCTGCTCCTCCACCTATCTTTGTATCATCGGCAAATTTAGCCACAAGTCCATTAATCCCATAGTCCAAATCATTAACATACATTGTAAAAAGCAGCGGTCTCAACACCGACCCCTGTGGAACTCCACTGGTAACTGGTAGCCAGTCAGAATAGGATCCCTTTATTCCTACTCTCTGTTTTCTGCCGATCAGCCGATGCTCCACCAACACTTACTTCCCTGTAATTTCATGGGCTCTTATCTTGCTAAGCAGCCTCATGTGCGGCACCTTATCAAAGGTCTTCTGAAAATCCAAGTACACCACATCTACTGCATCTCCTTTGTCTACCCTGCTTGTAATTTCTTCAAAAAATTGCAGTAGGTTTGTCAGGCGGGATTTTCCTTTCAGGAAATCATGCTGGCTTTGGCCTATCTTGTCATGTGCCTCCAGGTACTCCGTAATCTCATCCCTAACAATCAATTCCAACAACCTCCCAACCACTGACGTCAGGCTAACAGGTCTATAGTTTCCTTTCTGCGGCCTCCCACCCTTCTTAAATAGTGGAGTAACATTTGCAATTTTCCATTCATCCAGTACAATGCCAGAATCTGTCGATTCTTGAAAGATCATTGTTAATGCCTCTGTAATCTCTCCAGCTACTTCTTTCAGAACACAAGGGTGCATTCCATCAGATCCAGGAGATTTTGTCCATCTTCAGACCATTAAGCTTCCTGAGCACCTTCTCAGACGTAATTTTCACTGCTTCATACTTCAAATACTTCACTGCACATACTTCACTTCCCTGACACTTTTGAATGTCCGGTATACTGCAGATGTCTTCCACTATGAAGACTGATGCAAAATACGCATTCAATTCCTCTGCCATCTCTGCGTCTCCCATTACAATATCTCCAGTGTCATCTTCTATTGATCCTATATCTACCCCTGACTCTCTTTTACACTTTATATACTTTTAAAAAAAGCTTTCTGTATCTTCCTTGATATTAGATGCCAGCTTCCTTTCATGATTCATCTTTCCCTACCTAATGACCTTCCTAGTTTCCTTCTGCAAGTTTTAAAAGCTTCCCAATCCTCTATCTTCCCACTAGCTTTGGCTTCCTTGTATGCCCTCTCTTTTTGCTTTTACTTTGGCTCTGACTTCATTTGTCAGCCACGGTAATATCCTTCTTCCATTTGAAAATTTCTTCTTATTTGGAATATATCTGTCTTGCACTTCCCTCATTTTTCGCAGAAACTCCAGCCAGTGCTGCTCTGCTGTCCTTCCTGCTAGTCTCCCTTTCCAGTCAATTTTGGCCAGTTCCCCTCTCATGCTGTTGTAATTTCCTTTATCCCACTGAAATACCGACACATTGGATTTTAGTTTCTCCTTCTCAAATTTCAAAGTGAACTCAATCATATTGTGATCACTGTTCCCCACGGGTTCCTTAAGTTAACCTCACTTATCACCTCTGGATCATTGCACAACACCAAGTCCAGCACAGCTGATCCCACAGTGGGCTCAACAACAAGCTGTTCTAAAAAACAATCCCTTGGACATTCTACAAATCCTCTCTTTTGAGGTCCAGTACTGACCTGGTTTTCCCAATCCACTTTCATGTTAAAATCTCCAATGATTATCATGATGTTGCCCTACTGACATGCCTTTTCTATCTTCAGCTGAAATTTGTAATCCACATCCAGGCTGCTGATTGGAGGCCTGTATACAACTGCCATTAGGGTCCCTTTACCCTTGCTATTTCTTAACTCAACCCATAGAGACACTGAACCTTCCGATCCTATGTTACCCCTTTCTAATGATTTAATATTATTTCATATACACAGGGCCACACCACCCCCTCTGCCTACTAATCTATCTTTCCGATATACTGTATATCCTTGGATGTTCAGCTCCCAATGGCAGCCATAGAAACATAGAAAACCTACAGCACAATACAGGCACTTCAGCCCACAAAGCTGTGCTGAACATGTTCTTACCTTAGAAATTACCTAGGGTTACCCATAGCCCTCTATTTTTCTGAGCTCCATGTACCTGTCCAGCAGTCTCTTAAAAGACCCTGTCGTATCTGCCTCCACCACCATCGTCGGCAGGCCATTCCACGCACTCACCACTCTCTGCATAAAAAAAGTTACCCCTGACATCTCCTCTGTACCTACTTCCAAGCACCTTAACACTGTGCCCTCTCGTGTTAGCCATTTCAGCCCTGGGAAAAAGCCTTTGACTATCCACACAATCAGTGCCTCTCATCATCTTATACATCTCTATCAGGTCATCTCTCATTCTCCGCCGCTCCAAGGAAAAAAGGCCGAGTTCACTCAACCTTTTCTTATAAGGCATGCTCCCCAATCCAGGCAACATCCTTGTAAATTTCCTCTGCACCCTTTCTATTCTTTCCACGTCCTTCCTGTAGTGAGGCAACCAGAACTGAGCACAGTACTCCAAGTGGGGTCTGACCAGCATCCTATATAGCTGCAGAATTACCTCTCGGCTCCTAAACTCAATCCCACAATTGATGAAGGCCAATACACTGTATGCTTTCTTAACTACAGAGTAAACCTGAGCAGCAGCTTTGAGTGTCTGATGGACTCGAACTCCAAGATCCCTCTGATCCTCCACATTGCTAAGAGTCTTACCATTAATACTATATTCTGTCATCATATTTGACCTACCAAAATGAACCACCTCACACTTATCTGGGTTGAACTCCATCTGCCACTCCTCAGCCCAGTTTTGCATCCTATCAATGTCACGCTGCAACCTCAAAATGCCCTCCACACTATCCACAACACCTCCAACCTTTGTGTCATCAGCAAATTTACTAACCCATCCCTCCACTTCCTCATCCAGGTCATTCATAAAACTCACGAAGAGTAGGGGTCCCAGAATAGATCCCTGAGGCACACCACTGGTGACCAACCTCCGTGCAGAATATGACCCGTCTACAACCACACTTTGCCTTCTGTGGGCAAGCCAATTCTGGATCCACAAAGCAATGTCCCCTTGGATCCTATGCCTCCTTACTTTCTCAATAAGCTTTGCATGGTGTTCCCTATCAAATGCCTTGCTGAAATCCATATACATTACATCTACTGCTCTACCATCATCAATGTGTTTAGTCACATCCTCAGAAAATTCAATCAGGCATGACCTGCCTTTCACAAAGCCATGCTGACTATTCCTAATCAGATTATCCCTCTCCAAATGTTCATATATCCTGCCTTTCAGGATCTTCTCCATTAACTCACCAACCACTGAGGTAAGAACCTCATACTTGCCAATCTGTAGCTGAATTTCAAGATTGTCCATTTTATTTCTTATGCTGCTTGCATTCAAGTATAACACTTTCAATCTCGAATTTATTGCATTCTGTTTTAACTCCATCATGCCTCTATTCCCCTGTAACTCATTCCACTGGCTGTGATTATGCTTCATCTCCTGTCTGTCCTTTTCTATCATCTCTGTTGCCCGCTATCTTTGATTTAATTCCATATCCCCTCCTTCCTCAGCCCTATCACTCTGGTTCCCATCCCCCTGCCAAATTAGTTTCAACCTTCACTAGCAGCTCTATTAAACCTGCCTGCTAAGATATTGGACCCCCCTTTGGGTTCAGGTTTAACCTGTCCTTTTTGTACAGGTCACACCTCCCCCAGAAAAGGCCCCAATTAGTAGTCATAGTCATAGTCATACTTTATTGATCCCGGGGGAAATTGGTTTTCGTTACAGTTGCACGATAAATAATAAATAGTAATAGAACCATAAATAGTTAAATAGTAATATGTAAATTATGCCAGTAAATTATGAAATAAATCCAGGACCAGCCTATTGGCTCAGGGTGTCTGAGGGAGGAGTTGTAAAGTTTGATGGCCACAGGCAGGAATGACTTCCTATGACGCTCTGTGCTGCATCTCGGTGGAATGAGTCTCTGGCTGAATGTACTCCTGTGCCCACCCAATATGTTATGTAGTGGATGGGAGACATTGTCCAAGATGGCATGCAACTTAGACAGCATCCTCTTTTCAGACACCACCGTGAGAGAGTCCAGTTCCATCCCCACAACATCACTGGCCTTACGAATGAGTTTGTTGATTCTGTTGGTATCTGCTACCCTCAGCCTGCTGCCCCAGCACACAACAGCAAACATGATAGCACTCACTGGCCACCAGAGACTCGTAGAACATCCTCAGCATCGTCCGGCAGATGTTAAAGGACCTCAGTCTCCTCAGGAAATAGAGACGGCTCTGACCCTTCTTGTATACAGCCTCAGTGTTCTTAGACCAGTCCAGTTTGTTGTCAATTCATATCCCCAGGTATTTGTAATCCTCCACCATGTCCACACTGACCCCCTGGATGGAAACAGGGGTCACTGGTACCTTAGCTCTCCTCAGGTCTACCACCAGCTCCTTAGTCTTTTTCACATTAAGCTGCAGACAATTCTGCTCACACCATGTGACAAAGTTTCCTACTGTAGCCCTGTACTCAGCCTCATCTCCCTTGCTGATGCATCCAACTATGGCAGAGTCATCAGAAAACCAGGAATCTGAACTCCTGCGCCCTACACCATTCTCTCAGCCACACATTAATATGCCTGATCTTGCTATTCTTGTGCTCATTAGCATGTGGCACAGGCAGCAATCCTGAGACTACTACCCTGGAGGTCCTGCATTTCAGCTTCCTACCCAACTTCCTGAATTCTCTCTTCAGGACCTTCTCCCTTTTTCTACCTATGTCATTGGTAACAATGTGTACCAAGAGCTCTGGCTGTTCACCCTCTCCCTTCAGAATCCTCTTCACCCAATCTGAGACATCCCGTACCCAGGCACCTTGGAGGCAACACACCACGCGGGTATCTCTGTTGGGCTGACAGAACCTCCTGTCTGTTCCCCTCACTACGGAATTTCCTATGACTACTGCAGTCTTCATCTTCTTCTCCCCCTTCTGTACCATGGAACCAGGCTTAGTGCCAGAGTCCTGATCGCCGTGGTCATCCTCTGTCAGGTCATCCCCCTCGACAGCATCCAAAATGAGATAATGATTAATGAGGCCACTGTCTGAGCTCTTCTCTTCCCTTCCCTGACAGTCACCCACTTATCCAACCCCTGCAGCCTCGGGGTGACTAACTCATTGTAGCTCCTATCTATCTCCTGCTCACTTTCCCTAATAAGCTGTAGGTCATCAAGCTGCAGCTCCAGATCCCTAACACTGTCTCTCGGGAGCTGCATCTCGGTGCACCTGGCGCAGTTGTGGCCATCTGGAAGACTGGCAGATTCCCAGGATTCCCACATCTGACACCCAGAGCAAAGTACTAACCCTACAGACATGTCCTCTATTCCTCAGGAAATGCAAGGAAAAATGAAGTCCACTTATACACTTACCTCACCGAAGCCTGCTTTCACCAAGGTCCAAATGAGCCCACACTGACTCAGACCTCTACGACGATGTCCGCTCATTTGATTACCGCTCTGAGTCTCCCTTTTATGCCAGAACCTTCCCTGCTCTCCAAATCGCGATTGATGCGCCGGTTATAGCTGAGTTCCCGTGAAGCTTACCCTTTTCAACTTCATTCCCAGACCTGTGTGCTGCCTCCTCTGTCGTAGCTCTCTAACTCACCATTGGTGCGCCACTTACCACTCTGTGTAAAACATCTCTCTTGTAAAAATTCCCTTTAAACTTTCCCCCTCTCACCTTAGAACTATGCACTCTAGTATTTGACATTTTCACCCTGAGAAAATGATTCTGATTATCTATACCCTATCTATTCTCTATATTATTTTATATTCAAGATTCAAGGTTGTTTAATGTCATTTCCAGTACAGAAGTGCAAAGGAGAATGAAATTGTTGTTACTCCAGATCCGACGATGATACAAAAAAACTCACAAAAAGGTAAAGAGCACGATAATAAAAACACACTATAAATATAAATACATAATTTAGTTTACATACACAGATTGATTGCATGTCCATAAAGTGCCACTATGCACAGTAATGTCGGTACATGAGGTGATTCTGACAGGAAATGATAAAGTAGTGGTGGTGGGATTAGTAGGTGGAGGTGTTGATCAGCCTTACTGCTTGGAGAAAGTAACAGTTTTTGAGTCTGGTGACCCTGGTGGGGATGCTACAGGGTCTCCACCCTGAGGGAAGTGGGACAAACAGTCCATGAGCAGGGTGGATGAGATCATGATGTTGCTAGCCTTTTTGTTGGACTTTTCTGTATACGTGTCCTTGATGGTGAGTAGGTTGCTGCCAGTAATGCATTGGGTAGGGCTTTTCTGCATCTCTAGCAGGTCTCACCGCAGTCTCTGATACTCCAGAGAAGTGTTGCCATTTTCAGGGAATTATGGACTTGTATCTCCAGATTCTCTGCATATGAATTCCTTAAAGGTCTTGCCATTTATTGTGTACTTTCCTCAAGCATTTGATGTCCCAAATTACACACCTCACACTTGTTCTGCTTAAATTCGATCTCTACCCTCTAGCTGATCTGCATTCTGCTGTAGCCTTTGACAACTTTCCTCACTGTCCACAAATCCACCAATTTTGTCATAAGCAAACTTACTAATTAGACCACCCACATTTTCATCTTGAATATATATTACAAACAACAGAGGTTCCATTGCTGGTATTTCTAGCACACCATTGGTCACAGATCTCAAATCAGAAAAAAACACCCCTCCAAGCCTCCACCTTCTATGATCAAGCCCATTTTGGATCAAATTTACCAACTCATGTCGATCCCATGTGACTTGATCTGATGGACCTCCCTACAATGAAGGCCCTTACAAAATACTTTAATAACCTTCATGTTGGCAATAACTACTGTCCTACCCTCATCAGTCATCTTTGGTCACTTTCTCAATTAACTCAAACAAGTTTGTGGTACAAGAGCTCTCCTGCACGAAGCCATGCTATCTCCAATAAGTCCAGGATTTTCCAAATGCATGTAAATCCTGCCCCTAAGAATCTTCTCCAATAATTTTCCTACTGCCAATATAAGACTCACTGGCCTATAATTTTCTGGTTCATTCTTTTAGTGGGATTGCAAACTGGACTGTGCAGCTTGCCACCAGTGCTAAAGGAATTAAAGTATCAGAAGCGTTTGTAAGGAGTAGGCTTGCATTCCCTTGAAAAAAGAGTGATGAGCAATCTAATTGATGTTCAGATGCCTATAGAATTTGATAGGGTGGAGAGAAGCATTTTTGTCATGAAAAAGGAGCCATAAACTTAAAGTTCAGCAAGATGTTAGAAAACACTTCTTCACATTTAGTGGACTCTTTTCTCCAGTAGTTGATAAGGCCTGGTAAGGTGATGCACATTTTTAAACCAGCATTGATACATCTTTGAGCATTGAGCATAAAGAACATTATAAACAGAGTAAAACAGAGAGGGTTGTGTCTTCCTTGTGGTGTTCAGCTAACTGATATAAGACATTAACCAGGAGCAGGAATAGTTATTACCCTTCAACCATAAGATCCCTGAACCAGGATGGATAACTTCCCCCACCTCAATACTGAACTGATTCCATGACCTATGGACTCACTTTCAAGGACTCTACAGCTCATGTTCTCAATATGTATTTATTTATTTATTTGTTGATTGGTTTGCATAGATTGTCTCCTTTTCCACATTGGTTGTTGGGCAGTCTTTGTGTGTAGTTTTTCATTCATTCTATTGTATTCCTCCGTTCTCCTGTGAATGCTGCAAGAAAATAAATCTCAAGGTAGTATGTGGTGACATATACAGTATGTACTTCAATAATAAATTTACTTTGAGCATTGATGTATCTGGGCCATCACTGAACATAGTACCAAATATTGGTACTAAATTGAATAATGAAAAACCCTAATTTCATAAAGAACTTGATGATTATGATGAACATTCTGTTTTCACCTGAAGGCCTCCTAATAGTCTTCATACCCATCCAGACTTTGGATTTCCAAAACACTTGCCTCAGTTGAATTCACTTAAGCTTATTAAACAGAGAGACTACATGCTGAATTAAAATCACATACTTCCTTTTTATTTTTGCATCGTCATTTCCCAGACCGTCTTTTCTAAGTTTGTAATTACTCTAAAAAGCCATGAGCTTGCAGGATTGCAAATGGACAATGTTTTATAGAGGAGACCACAGGTCACAAAATCACAAAGATCTGCTTCAACAAGACTCTCTATTTTCTTCTGGCTGTCATTCAAAACGTTGTGTCAGTTTCATTTTTGTTTGATGCTTGGTAATGCCCACAACAGAGACTGCTATTGTGGGACAACTCTTTATATTCAGCATAGGATCAAATGTGGCTGTCTAATTCATCTATCCATTTTTACAATTACTGTATTTTAACAACTTTGAACTTAGTTCTTAGTAATGCACTTATTGTTGGCATGCCTTACATTGCTGCTGCCGATTTCTACAGCTTTCAGTTCGCCCGTACTTCTCTGGAAAAAAAAATCCCAAAATGTAGAAAGGGTGATGTCAGTAAACTTGATTTCAGTGATCTTTATGAAAGCATAATCTCTGTTTCGTCTTGGTAGTTGAACTGACATATCAAACTGTGTCAGCAGGCTGGGGATCCAGCTGCTTTCCAAGATGACTAAATTAATAGAATGTGGTTTGTGAGCCCTCTTGTGGCGTATTTAAACCAGCCGATAGTCCTGACCATCAGGAAATATTACAGGTGATCTTTTTTCAGTGCATGATACAACAAAACAACACACTAACTCCCATAAACTCCCTAAACAGCCTCTGAGAAAGTGGAAAGTTCAAGAAGGTAACAAATTTAGGCGAAGTTTGGAAAGTTATCTGAGAAATCCCTTTTTGATCATCAGATGTTCTCTGAATGATTGGCCGGTGTCATTGACTTGATGATGAACACAGGTAATTCCGAATGAGGTAGGAGGCAGAATTGGAAGCACATCAATTCTGGCCATCACTCCTACAAAGTGAAACCTAACATCAGAAATGGCGGTGAAACTTCTCTCCCAGGTGAGTTCAACACCTTTTAGCATCCTTTTAAAAAGAGATTAAAACTAAGGCTGTGAAAATCCCTGTAGCATCCAGTGACCCTGTGATCTTTGTCGCAGAGGCTGACGTCAGACTCTCTTTCAAGGGGGTGAACCCTCGCAAGATGGCAGGCCCATGATGGAGTACCTGGTAGGGCTCTGTGAACCTGTGTGCTTGTGTTCAAAGACATTTCCAATCTCTCATTGTTACGGTCTGAAGTTCCTAACTGTGTCAAAAGGGCAAAATCATGTCAGTACCCAAGAAGAGCAGGGTGAACTGCCTTAATGACTATCGTACAGCAGCGTTCACATCTACGGTGATGAAGCGCTTTGAGAGGTTGGTGATGACTAGAATCACCTCCTGTTTCAGCAAGGAGGTGGACTCATTGCAATTAGCCTATTGCCACAATAGGGCTATGGCTGACACAATCTCACTGGCCCTCCACATGGCCTTGGATCACATGGACAATACAAATACCTACGTTAGGATGTGTTTATTGACCACAGCTCAGTGCTTAGCATAATCATTCCTACTGTTCTGATCAAAAAGCTCCAGAACCTGGGCCACTGTACTTCTCTCTGCAACTGGATCTCCGGCTTCCTAATCAGAAGACCACAACCTGTGCAGATTGGAAATAATATCTCCACTTCACTGACAATCAACACTGGCACACCTCAGGGATGTGTGCTCAGCCCACTGCTCTACTCTCTGCACCCGTGACTGTGTGGCTAGGCCCAGCTCGATGCTATCTATAAATTTGCTGATGATATAACCATTGTTGGCAGAATCTCAGATGGTGATGAGAGGGCGTACAGGAGCGAGATATATCAGCTGGTTGAGCGGTGCTACAGCAACAATCTTGTGCTTACCATCAGTAAGACCAAAGAGTTGATTGTAGACTTCAGAAAGGGTAAGTCGAGGGAACACACACCAGTCCTCACAGAGGGATCAGAAGAGGAAAGAGTGAGCAATTTCAAGTTGCTGGGTGTCAATATCTCTGAAGACCCAACATATTGATGCAGTTACAAGGAAGGCATAAATAGTCATCATCATCATCAGGTGCCGTGCCCAGTTTGAGCTTTGACTGCCATGGCCCACGCACTCCTGTTTCGGGTCAAGTGGATCAATTCATTGGTATTCATTTCCAGTTCTCTGTCTGCTGTCTCTATCATCATTTGTCTTTGTCTTCCTCTTGCTTTCTTCCCTTCAATCTTTCCCATAATTACCATGCATTCTAACTCCTCTTTCCTAATCACATGTCCAATGAAGTTACGTTGCCTTTTCATGATCTCATACATTATTTCTCTTTTTGTGTTTGCTCTGTTCGTGACATCCTCATTAGATATTCGTTTCGTCCATGATATTCTTTGCATCCTCCTCAAAAACCACATCTCTGTTGCTTCAATTCATTTCCTCATGTTACTGGATATTATCCAACATTCTGAGCCATATAACATAACTGGATAAACGTAACATTTCAGTACTTTGAGGCGGGTTGTCATGCCTAGTTTAGTATTGGTCAGTAACTCTTCATTCTCGTAAAGGTGTCCTTTGCCATCCCTATTCTTCTTTTGATGTCCAAATCGCACCTGCCATCTGATGTCACCCAGCTTCCTCAGTAGCAAATTTTCTGTACTTGTTTTATGTCTTCCCTGTTTATTCTCAGCCTGCAGATAGGATTCTCCTTCTTTTTGGATATCACCATACATTCTGTCTTTTTGCAATTGATAGATAGACCCATTTTTGCACTTTCTTCAACAATTATTATCAATTAAGTTTTGTAGTTCTTCCTCCATACTTGCAATTAACACAGTGTCATCTGCATATCTGAAATTATTGATGTTTTCACTGCCAACTTTGATTCCCAAGATGTCTCTTATTTTTTGTAATATTGTTATTTACTCACTTCTCCATCTATTCTTACAGCGGCAGTTTGCTCCCAGTACAGATTTCTGATTAGGCAGAGGTCTTTTGAATCTAGATCTAGATGTTTTCTGTAATATTTCAAATAACTTATTGTGCTTCACTTTATCAAATGCTTTTGTGTAGTCAATAAAACAAACAAACAAATCTTTTTGCACTTGAATAGCTCGTTCTGATAGTATCCTTAACATTAATATTGCGTTTCTTGTTCCTGTGTCTTTCACAAAACCACATCGTTCTTTACCTACTTCAGCTTGTATTTTACTTTTAGCTCTCATCATCAAAATTCTTAGAAGTATCTTGGTGATATGACTCATTAAACATATGGTCCTATGTAATTCACATTCTGTTCCTCCAGGTTTCTTAGGAAGAGTGATAAATGCTGTTTTTTTCATCTCTTCTGGTATTATTCCAGTCTCATAAATGTCATTGATTAAATTAGTAAGTTTTTCAATTCCATAATCTTCAAGGGCAATAATTTGTTCTATTACTAATTCATCAGGACCTGCTGCCTTTGCTTTCTTCATCTTATTTATTGCATTACAAACTTCAGATTTTAAAATACTTGGACCTTCAATGTTTTTCTTAATTTCTGGTTTTTCGCCTCAATCGTCTTCAAACAATTCCTGAATATACTCAGTCCATCTGTTCATAATCTCATCTTTTTCCATGATAATGGTACCGTCCTTTGCTTTCAAACATCCACCTGAAGAACAGAGGAGCTTTTTACCAGTGATATTCTTGATTTGTTGATGTAACCTTTTTGGATCAGTAATAGGGATTCTTTCTATTTGCTCACATTCCTGGTTTAACCATTCTTCTTTGGCTTTTTGACATAAGCTTTTAACTTTTTAAATCTAAGGACTTATATTCTAAAGGATTTGCTTTCTTCCGTTTCCTTTCTTCCATTAGATTTTTGATTTCATCTGTCATCCATATATTCTTTGTGCTTTTTTCTCTTTTAGGAATCACTGACTTTGCTGATTCTACTAAGTCATCCTTTAGAGAATTAAACTTCATTTCGACATGATTGCTATCATCTTCGACAGATTCTATTTCTAGACTTTGAAATCTATTCCTTAATTCAATTGTAAATTTTTGTCTTAAGTTTTCTTCTTTAATTAATTGCAAGTAGTCAAGGGATTATTCAGGTTTTTGCTTCTTTAGTTTTTTAAGTTTTACTTTTACATGACATACTACTGGGTTATGGTCACTATTACAGTCTGCACCTGGGTATGTTTTGCATTGAGTCACTGAGTTTCTAAATCTTTGGTTTATGGTAATAAAGTCAATTTGATTTCTGGTGTCATCACCTGGGCTTTTCCTGGTCCACAAGCATCTTGGATGGTTTTTAAAGTAGGTATTCATAATGACCTGATTATTCATCTTGCACCATTCTACCCATTTCTCACCTCTTTCATTTCTTACCACTAGTCCAAATTTTCCTATGGTATTTCCATCAGCACCTTGTCCTAATTTAGCATTTAGATCTCCCATGACAATAACAATATCTTGAGATTTGCATCCAGTCTTTGCTTGTTCAAACTCTTCATGGAATTTATCTATATCCTCATTTGTTCCATCTGTTGTTGGTGCATATACCTGTATAATTGTTAGATCAAATGGTTGTCCTCTGAATCTAACAAGGAGCACTCTTTCTGATATTGCCCAATGTCCTAAAATACTTTTTGCCATATTTTCATCCATAAGAATTCCTACTCCATTAGTATGGGATGTTCCACAAGAATAAATTAGTGCTTTATTTCTACTTTGACATGTTCCAGCACCTATCCAACAAACTTCCTAATTCCCATGATGTTAATCTTTAGTCTTCCAATTTCACTTACCACATTGTCCAATCTTCCTGCTTGATATAGGGTTCTTCCATTCCAAGTGGCAATCATTTTCTTTAGTGTTACTTGAATTTTATGAGCAGTAGCTTGATGACGGTCGGGGATCCCCTGCTGCCCAGAATCAACCATACCGAGCAAAGCATCTTCAGAATTGTCTTGAAGAACCTCTTGACGCTATTGTTGTGTGATACATTTTGTGAGTTTGACCATGGTTTTCTTAGCAAATAGATTCTAGGAAACCTAGTATCTAGCAACAGTGGTTTGCTCTTGCCTTCCGTTGGGCGAACTAAAGAAATCGCCATGGCATAACAGTAGCTATATTTTATTAGAAGTCTGAGGAGATTTGGTAAGTCACCAAAGACACTTGCAAATTTCTACACATGTTCCGTGGAGAGCATTCCAACTGGCTGCATCACCATCTGGTACGGGGGTGGGGGAGGCTACTGCACAGGACTGAAGTAAGCTACAGAGAGCTGTAAACTTAGTCAGCTCTATCATGGGCACTAGCCTCCATAGTGTCCAGGAGATCTTCAAGGAGCCTCAAAAAGGCACTTTCCAGCATTAAGGACCCCATTACCCAGAAGATGCCCTGTTCTCATTGCCACCATCAGGAAGGAGGTACAGAAGCCTGAAGGCACACTCAGTGATTTAGGAAGAGCTTCTTCCCCTCTGCCACTCATTTTCTAAATGGACATTGAACCCATGAACACTACCTCACTACTTTTTTGTTTTTATGTTTACAGTACTTATTTAAGTAGTTAATATAAATATATGTAGCAAAGTAATGGAAGGGGCCGTCAACAGTGCTATCATACAGCACCTACTCGGCAATAACCTGCTTACGGATGCCCAGTTTGGTTCCGTCAAGGCCACTCAGCTCCTGACCTCATCACTTCCTTGGTCCAAACATGGACCAAAGATCTAAATACCAGAGGTGAGGTGAGAGTCATAGCCCTTGACATCCAGACAGCATTTGACTGAGTATGGCATCAAGGTGCCCTAGCTAAAATGGAGTCAGCGGGAATTAGGGGGAAAACCCTCTGCTGGTTGGAATCATATGTGACACAAAGGAAGATGGTTGTGGTAGTTGGAGGTCAACCATCATCCTCAGGACATCACTGCAGGAGTTCTTCAGGGAAGCATCCTAGGACCAACGATCTTCAGCTGCTTCATCAATGACCTTCCTTCTGTTGTAAGGTCTGAAGTGGGGATGTTCGCAGATGACTGCTCAATATTCTGCACCATTCGTGACTCCTCAGACAGTGAAGCCGTTCATACCCAAATGCAGCAGGTCCTGGACACTATCCAGGTCTGACCAGTGGCAAGTAACATTCGAGCCACACAAGTGCCAGGCAATGACCATCTCCAACAAGAGGAGCTCTAACCATCATTCCTTGAGATTCGGTGGCATCACCATCATTGAATTCCCTACTATCACCATCACTGAATCCCCTACTATCAACATCCTGGGGGTTACCATTATCAGGAAGCTGAAATGGTCTAGACATATAAACATGGTGATTACAGGAGTACGTCAAAGGCTAGGAATCCTGCGGCGTGTAACTCACCTTCTGACTCCCCAAAGCCTGTCCACCATCTACAAGGCTCAGGTCAGGAGCGTAATGGAATACTTGTCACTCGCCTGGATGAGTGCAGCTCCATCAACACTCAAGAAGCTCGACACCATCCAGTACAAGGCAGCCCACTTGATGTGTACCCCTTCCACAAGCATCCAGCCCCTCCACCATCGACAGACAGTTGCAGCAGTGTGTACTATCTACAAGATGCACTGCAACAACACATCAAAGTTCCTAAGGCAGCACCTTCCAGACCCACGACCACTACCATCTAGAAGGACGGGAATAGCAGATACTTGAGAACACCACCACTTGGAAATCCCCCTCCAAGTTATTTACCATCCTGACTTGGAAACATATCACCGTTCCTTCATTGTCACTGGATCAGAATCATGGAATTCCCTCCCTAACAGCACTGTGGGTGAACCTACACCTCAGCGACTGCAGCGGTTCAAGAAATAGCTCATCAGCACCTTCTCAAGGGCAACTAGGGATGGGCAATAAATGCTGACTTAGCTGGCGATGCCCACATCCCGTAAATGAATATGGGATGCTGCCTGACCTGCTGACTTCCTCCAGTATTTTGAATCTCTTACTATCTTTTCTTTCAGTTAGTCCTGACGAAAGGTCTCGGCCCAAAACGGCAACTGTACCTCTTACTAGAGATGCTGCCCAGCCTGCTGCGTTCACCAGCAATTTTTATGTGTGTTGCTTGAAATTCCAGCATCTGCAGATTTCCTCCTGTTCCAGCATTTTGTGTGTGTTTATTGATATTTTCACATGCTTAGCTGAAGACATAAATTCTTAAGTTTATTAACCACCTAAGTTATGTTCTGATAAACATCAGAGCAATAATGGTTTCCTTATTTACCTGGTGCCACAGTAGCATAGCAGTTGGTGCGATGCTGTCACAGCTCAGGGAGTCGGAGTTCACTATCTGTAAGGAGTTTGTACGTTCTCCCTGTGATCGCATGGTTTTCCTCTGGGTGCTCCGGTTTCCTCCCACAATCCAGAGACGTATTGGTTCATCAACTAATTGGTCATTGTAAATTGTCCTATGATTAGGCTAGAGTTAAATAGGAGGGCTGCCGGTTGGCACGACTTGTTGGACCTGTTCTGCACTGTATCTCTAAAATATTTTAAAAATATATATTATTTTATACTTCTAAATTATATAGACTGTGATCATTTGTCCCCTCAAGTCCATGCTAATTCTCAGAGCAATGCCAGACCCCAACTCTTTCCCTTTAATTTATTATGCCCTACTTGCTCCTGTACACCCCCTGATTTTCCATTCGTCACCCTCACTAGGAATAATTTACCTGCAGTATCTTTAAGTATTTAACAGCCTCATAAGCAGAAAATCAGTATTAAAGTTCTGGACTCTAACAACAGTCTAGCTTTCACTCCTATTTGCATCACTACATGGAATTTAATGCACCCATTCTTCAACAAATAAAACACTGCTTTGCCAAGTATATAGTCACAGTATCGTTGTTTATTTTCACTTTAGAAGTTTACATGTGATCTAAGTTGGAAAGGTTGTGGCATCCGTTAGTCTCGCGAGACCATGGATCTGCGGCTGGAAAGTCTTGCTTCAGTCTGTGTTAGAGCAGCGTCTGTTGTGGCTGTAGAGGCCCACACGGGAGTGACAGTCTCGGCTGCAGCGACTGCACTTGAAGGCACTGTCCTCCAGTGTTGTCTTGGTGCTGTTTTTCCGACGAGTGCGCTTTTCTTCAGCAGCAAGCCTCAGCTTCTCTTCTCCTCTTTTTAGACCTCTGCGTAGTTCCAGCCTCTAGTGAAAGCGATCACTTCCGATGTCCTCCCACCTTGCGACATTCATGTTCAATAATATTATGTCTCTCTTGCAGACATCTTTGAAACTAAGATGGGGCCGCCCTTGTACTCCCTTGCCGGAGGCCAGTTCCCCGTACAGCAGGTCTTTCGGGATCCTCCTGTCTGACATGCGGTGTACGTGGCCCAGCCAGCGGAGATGGCGTTGTTGGAGCAGGTGAAGAGGCTGGGTATCTGAGCATGGGCCAGGACCTCATTGTTGGTGACTCGGTCAATCCACGTGATACTCAGGATGCGTCTCAGGCTGCGAAGGTGGAAGGCGTTGAGATGCCACTCTTGTCTGTAGTAGAGACTCCCGGTCTCGCTGCCGTAAAGCAGTGTGCTGAGGATGCAGGCCCTGTAGACTGCAACCTTGGTGTGCGTCGTCAGCTTTCTGTTCTCCCAGACTCTCTTTGTCAGCCACATGAGAGACTGCAACATTGTCACCATATATAAGAACAAAGGGGACAGAAGCAACTGTAACAACTTCAGGGGAATCTCCTTGCTGAGCATCGTTGGGAAGGTCTTCGCCTGCGTGGTCCTGAACAGACTGCAGAAAATAGCCGAAAGGGTAAATCCTGAATCTCAGCGCAGTTTCAGGTCGGAAAGTTCCACAATCGACATGATCTTCTCCCTTCGACAGCTGCAAGAGAAATGCAAAGAGCAAAGACAATCACTCTACGTCGCTTTCATTGACCTCACAAAGGCCTTCGACCTCGTGAGCAGAGACAGACTGTTCAAAATCCTCGCCAGGATTGGTTGTCCCCCGAGTCTCCTCAGGATAGTTCAATCATTCCACACAGACATGAAGGGCGTCGTTCAGTTCGACGGCTCTTCTTCGGAAGCCTTCAATATCTGCAGCAGTGTGAAGCAGGGCTGTGTGCTTGCCCCCACCCTGTTCGGCATCTTCTTCGCAGTCATGCTGAAGCACGCCTTTGGAACATCAACTGATGGTGTCCACCTCCACACCAGATCGGACGGGAGGCTGTTCATTCTGTCCCGGCTGAGGGCGAAAACCAAGGTTCGTGAAGTACTCATCAGGGACATGTTGTTTGCAGACGACGCAGCACTGGCAACACACTCTGAAGAGCAACTGCAACGCCTCATGGACAGCTTCTCGAGAGCCTGCCAGGACTTCAGCTTGACCATCAGCCTGAAGAAAACCAACGTGTTGGGCCAAGGCGTTGAGCACCCCCCTGCCATTACTGTCAACAACTACGAGCTGGAGGTAGTTCACGAGTTTACATACTTTGACTCCACAGACAGCCTCTCCCTAGACCCCAAGATCAACAGACAGATCGGACGAGCAGCCTCAACATTTGCCAGGCTGACAAAGAGAGTCTGGGAGAACAGAAAGCTGATGACGCACACCAAGGTTGCAGTCTACAGGGCCTGCATCCTCAGCACACTGCACTGCAATTGGAAAGGTATTACATTTCCAAAGCTTGCATAGTCTTGAAGCTTATATTAGAAAGAAATACTTAATTCCATTATTTCTTACTTGCTTCTTGTATCTCATAAAATGAGTGCACAGGTATGCCAATCTAGACTTCTGAAATAAAAAGAGAATTAAACTAGATTATAGTAATTTGTAAATTATCTATCACTTCAGCCCCTCAAGTGTTAAATTCACACACTGGTGGATTACCCAACCACTTTGTATCTCGCTGGTACCTCTGAAGATCAACATGTATTTGAAAAAAAAAGTGATGAAAAAGTTAGGATCACTGTCTGTACACAAGATTGTAATTGTAGGTTCACCAACTAAAACTGGACAATATACAACAATAAAGGGTGAAGAGACAATTTTGAATGAGGTTGGAGGCGACATCGGATGCACAGCAACTCTGGCAGGGTTTACAGGACATTACTTCCTACAAAGCGAAACCCAACAGCATGAATGTCAGCGATGCTTCACTACCAGATGAACTCAACGCCTTCTATGCCCACTTTGAAAGGGAGAACACAACTACAGCTGTGAAGATCCCTGCTGCACCTGATGACCCTGTGATCTCTGTCTCAGAGGCCAACGTTAGACTGTCTTTAAAGAGCGTGAACCCTCACAAGGCAGAAGGTCCCAATGGAGTACCTGGTAAGGCTCTGAAAACCTGTGCCAACCAACTAGCGGGAGTGTTCAAGGACATTTTCAACCTCTCACTGCTACGGGCAGAAGTTCCCACTTGCTTCAAAAAGGCAACAATTATACCAGTGCCTAAGGAAAATAATGTGAGCTGCCTAAATGACTGTCATCCAGTAGCACTCACATCGACAGTGATGAAATGCTTTGAGAGGTTGGTTATGACTAGACTGAACTCCTGCCTCAGCAAGGACTGGACCCACTGCAATTTGCCTATCGCCACAATAGGTCAGTGGCAGATGCAATCTCAATGGCTCTTCACCTGGGCAATACAAACACCTATGTCAGGATGCTGTTCATTAACTATAGCTCAGCATTTAATACCATCATTCCCATAATCCTGATTGAGAAGTTGCAGAAACTGGGCCTCTGTACCTTCCTCTGCAAACAGATCCTCGACTTCCTAACCAGAAGACCACAGTCTGTGCGGATTGGTGATAACATATCCTCCTCGCTGACAATCAACACTGGCGCACCTCAGGGGTGTGTGCTTAGCCCACTGCTCTTCTCTCTATATACACATGACTATGTGGCTAGGCATAGCTCAAATACCATCTACACATTTGCTGATGATACAACCATTGTTGGTAGAATCTCAGGTGGTGATGAGAGGGTGTACAGGAGTGAGATATGCCAACTAGTGGAATGGTGCCGCAGCAACAACGTCAGTAAGGTGAAAGAGCTGATTGTGGACTTCAGGAAGGGTAAGACGAAGGAACACATACCAATCCTCACAGAGGGATCAGAAGTGGAGAGAGTGAGCAGTTTCAAGTTCCTGGATGTCAAGATCTCTGAGGACCTGACCTGGTCTCAACATATCGATGTAGTTATGAAGAAAGCAAGACAGCGACTATACTTCATTAGGAGTTTAAAGAGAGTTGGTATGTCAAGAAAAACACTTAAAAACTTCTATAGATGTACAGTGGAGAGCATCCTGACAGGCTGCATCACTGTCTGGTATGGAGGGGCTACTGCACAGGACCAAAAGAAGCTGCAGATGGTTGTAAATCTAGTCAGCTCCATCTTGGGTACTAGCCTACAAAGTACCCAGGATATCTTCAAGGAGCGGTGTCTCAGAAAGGCGGTGTATATTATTAAGGACCCCCCAGCACCCAGGGCATGTCCTTTTCGTACTGTTACCATCAGGTAGGAGGTACAGAATCCTGAAGGCACACACTCAGCGATTCAGAAACAGCTTCTTCCCCTCCGATTCCTAAATGGTCATTGAACCCTTGGACACTACCTCACTTTTTAAAAAATATACATTATTTCAGGTAAGAAATGTCCAAAAATCTCCAAAGCCAGTGAGTACTTGAAATATCATGGGGAGGTTTCCAACGCTGAACTACAATCTTCTTAGCTGCAGTCAGGCCTGCCAGCCAGATTTTGCATGTTTTTTCATAAGGGAAAGGTGGGAGTCATCATTTAGAAGATTACAGCGGGATCCATTGGTAATTGTACCCCCGTTAGTTCTGTAAGAGTACTGATAACCTTCCCCCACAAACCAAAAACCCCTGGACATTCCCATACAACATGTATAAAGGAGCCAATGGTTCCGTGGGGGCAAAATGAGCAATATGGATCAGGAACCAGTCCCGTTTGATGTCTAATTCTCGATGTTAAATATGCTCTATGACAAAATTTCAAGGGTATATACCGATGATTTGGGTTTTTCGAAGCATCGGCCACATTATCCCAAATCGCATCCCAGTCTAAGTCTTGTCCCAATTCAGATATGTCCCTATCCCAGGCTTTCATTCCTGATGTGGACATATATTTCTGGGAGGTTAATTTATCATAGATATATGACACTACCTGTCCTGGAGCACTCTGTATCCAACTTAAAATGGGATGGTCCTTTAAATCTGACCCCCAGGGAATGCTGTAGGCTTTACAAGCTGATCTTACCCTAAAGTAGAAGAAAAGAGAGTGTTTATCAATATTATATCGAGATACCAGTTCTGGAAAGCTAAGGATAGTACTTGCCCCGTAATATCTTGAAGAGTAGTAATACCTTTATCCTCCCAAGTTCTGTTAGTGAATGGTTTCCCCCCCAGATAGAAAACGATTATTGTTCCATAATGGAGATGATTTGCACCATACGCTTTTAAATTTTTGGAGTTTTTCTGCTGCTCTAAACACTTGTAGCATATGGGTTAAAATTGGACTGTAATACAAATCACATTTTTTGGTAGGCATACCTATAAGGAGAAAGTCCTTCAACCTTATTGGTGCTATTAGCTCTTGTTCTATATTTTTCCACGATGAAACTTTATCCTCCTCCATCCAATAGCTCAGACTTTTTAATACAAATGCCCAGTGATACAATTTAAAATTTGAACATGCCAATCCCTCATCTGACTTTTTGAATTGTAGAGCTGACCATTTTATATTGGGTCATTTACCATTCCAAATATAGCATCGTAGTAAGGAGTCCAGTTTTTGCCAATATCCTGCTGGACGTGCAAGTGGGATCATTTTAATATAATTTTTTTTATTAAGTTTTCAAAATGAATACATGGAAAGATAATATCTACCCTCCCCCCCCCCCCATATATAGTCCTACCTAAAAAAGAAAAGAAAGAAAGGAAAAAAAGAAAAACCGCCTGGGTATTGGAAGGTTTCCACTTGCTCCATGGGATTCAAAATAAATTTAGTATACTTATTCGTTAGTTTCCCCAAGGGACCAAGATCTTTATCGGAGCAATTAAATATGCCATCCTATCTTTTGTAAATAAGGGCGCCAAATATTCAAAAATGTTTCATATTTATCTCTTAAATTATAAGTAATTTTTTTGAGTGGAATAGAACTAGCCATTTCATTGTTCCAACGATTCATACTTAAATACGAATCAGATTTCCAAGTAACTGCTATAGTCTTCTTAGCTACTGCCAATGCAATTTTTATACATTCTTTCTGATATTTATTCCATTTAAGTTTCGGCTTTATCCCTTCAATATCACCTAGTAGAAATAATACAGGGTTATGTGGAAGTTGAGTTCCAGTAATTTGTTCCAATAAGACTCTTAAATTTATCCAAAAGGGTTGAATTTTAAAACAAGACCAAGTAGAATGTAAGAAAGTACCAATTTCTTAATTACACCGAAAGCATTTATCGGATAGATTTGAATTTAATCTATTTATTTTTTGTGGTGTAATATATAATTGGTGTAACAAGTTATATTGTACTAATCTAAGTCGAACATTTATTGTATTTGTCATACTGTCAAGACACAGTCTTGACCAATTTGTTTCATCAATATTAATACTCAGATCTGTTTCCCATTTTTGTTTTGACTTATGAATCCCTTGTTCAATTGTCTGTTTTTGAATCAAATTATACATGGAAGAAATAATTTTTTACATTTTCCCTTTTTGAATTAAAATTTCAATTTCATTAGGTTTTGGCAAAAACATT
Organism: Mobula birostris; assembly: GCF_030028105.1. Taxonomy (NCBI): domain Eukaryota; kingdom Metazoa; phylum Chordata; class Chondrichthyes; order Myliobatiformes; family Myliobatidae; genus Mobula; species Mobula birostris. The sequence goes on along the minus strand of NC_092374.1, from coordinate 29,085,946 downwards.
GTTTGACCCAGCTTGCCTTTTAAGTAAGCCCTTAATTGAAGGTAACAAAGGAAAGTGTTATTTGATATTTTATATTTATCCTTTAGTTGTTCAAATGACATCAATATACCTCGTTCATAACAGTCTCCTATAAATCTAATCCCTTTTTGTTGCCAATTATATAAAAGTTGATTGTCCATTGCAAAAGGAATAAATCTGTTTTGGAACAAAGGTCTCCTTGCTAATAAAGATTTCTGTATTTCATTATCAACATTTATCTTATTCCATAGATCAATCAAATGTATTAATATAGGAGATTCTTTCTTTTCCCGTATCCATTTAGATTCCCATTTATATATAAAATCTTCAGGTCTATTTTCTCCTATCTTGTCTAGTTCTGTTTTAATCCATGCTGGTTTTCGATCATCGAAGAAAGATGCAATAAATCTAAGTTGATTTGCTTTATAATAATTCTTAAAGTTTGGAAGTTGTAACCCTCCTAACTCAAATTTACATGTCAATTTTTCCAATGATATTCTTGACATCTTACCTTTCCAAAGAAATTTTCTCACACATTTATTTAACTCTTGAAAAAATTTCTGTGGCAATTGTATTGGTAGTGTTTGAAACAAATACTGTAATCTAGGAAATATATTCATTTTTACAACATTGACTCTACCCACTAATATTATTGGTAGTATCATCCATTTGTCAAGATCTTCTTGAATTTTTTCAATAGTGGTAAATAATTAAATTTATATAAATTCTATACATCATTATCAAGTCTTATACCTAAATACTTTATACCATTTACCGGCCATCTAAATTGGGTTGCTAATCGACATTGGCTATAGTCTCCTTTAGTAAGAGGTAAAATTTCACTTTTATCCCAATTTATTTTATAACCCGATACCTTCCCATATTCATCCAATCTAGAAGATAATTTATGTAACAAATGTTGTGGGTTTGTTAAGTAAATCAAAACATCATCAGCAAAAAGATTAATTTTATATTCCTCCTGATTAAAACCCATAATATCTGGATCAATTCTGATTAGTTCTGCTAATGGCTCTATCGCCAGAACAAATAAAGCAGGTGATAATGGACAACCTTGTCTAGTTGACCTTTTTAACTGGAATGGTGTTGAAATTTGAGAATTTGTCACTACTTTAGCATTAGGGTTAGTATTTAAAGTTTTAAACCAATTTATAAAAGATGTTCCTAACCCATATTTTTCTAATACTAATACTTTAAATAAAAAATCCCATTCCAATCTATCAAATGCTTTTTCTGCATCCAAGGCTACTACTATACTCTTCTCCTCCCTTTTTTGTGCCAAATGAATTATACTGAGTAGCCGAGTTACATTATCTGCCAATTGTCTATTTTTAATAAATCCTGTTTGATCCATATTTATTAATTTTGGTAAATATTTAGATAACCTATTCGATAAAATTTTTGCTATTATTTTATAATCCGTATTCAATAAAGAAATAGGCCTGTATGATGTTGGTTTCATAGGGTCTCTGTCTTTTTTTGGCAATACTATTACAATTGCTGTTGAAAAAGATTCTGGGAGTTTATGTATTTTTTCTGCTTGACGTATTAGCTCCATAAAGGGAGGAAATAATGAATCTTTAAACTTTTTATAAAATTCAGGTGGAAAACCATCTTCTCCTGGAGATTTATTACTTTGGAGTGATCCTAAAGCTTCTTCAACCTCTTTTAATGTAAAAGGCATATCTAATCCCTTCTGTTCTTCCGAATTCAATTTTGGAAGAGTTACTTGTGATAAAAACCTTTCTATCTCATTAACATCATTTTGTGGTTCTGATTGATATAATTCAGAATAAAAACTTTTAAAGGTTTCATTTATTTCAAAAGGTTTATAAGTTATTTTATTTGCACTTGTTCTAATTGCATTTATTGTTTTGGAAGCTTGTTCTGTTTTCAACTGCCAAGCAAGAATTTTATGTGCTCTCTCACCTAACTCATAATACCTTTGCTTAGTTCTTATGATTGCTTTTTCCATTCTATATGTCTGAAGCGTATTATATTGTATTGCAAGTGGGATCATTGAGCTGATAAAATTAATGCGGGGTAAGATGTTCATTTTAATGATCGATATATGGGCTGGGACTGATGCTGGCAGGTGTCTCCATCTATTAGTATCTTCTATTTTTCATGACCAAACACAATCTTAATGTGGACAAATTTGATATCTAACTTAAAGGATCTTCTGTCAAAATAAGAATGCTCTGTCTGTGTATGCACTACCGTTCAGTTGGTTGGTGGAGGGGAGAGAGAGGGGTGGAGAGGGGTTGGGGATGAGGATGAGGATGAGGAGTGGAGGGGGATGGCGATGAGGTTTGGGGGGTGACTGGGTTAAACAGTCAAAATGTAATCGGCAACTGGTTGTATTGAATGTGATTTGTTGGTGTTGCAATAAAAAATTAGTGGTAAAAAAATATACATTATTTCTGCTTTTTACATGATTTTTAATCTATTCAATATATGTATACTGTAATTGTTTTATTTATTATCATTATTATTTTATTCTTTTTTTTCTATATTATGTATTGCATTGAACTGCTGCTGCTAAGTTAACAAATTTCACATCACATGCTGGTGATAATAAACCTGATTCTGATTAATTAAACCTGTGAGCAGGAATCACTTAGGGAGCATGATAACATCTGACAGGAGGGCTGCTGTTGAAATTAGGATTGCACATAAATGCACGTTCAAGTGTTTGGGCAAGATACTAAAGAGTAACATAATTTCTATGGTGCGAAACTCTGAGTGTTGTGGTGCTGCATTCTTTCACCATTCACATATGAAAGCGAATGCTGGACAGTGTCACAGCAAAATGAGGGAAAGCTCGAAGCTGCAGAAATACGGTTTTTGAGAAGTGTTGTGAATAGCCGGAATAAGAAGCAAGCTGATATCATCAATCAGAAATTGGCAGCTGGAATTTCTGGGACACGTACTGAGGAAAAAGAAGCTCGATCACCTTGCAGTGATGGGAAAGTTGATGAAAGGTTGTGGTTGACAACGTGTGACATTCATGAGTTATATCAAGGGATGGACAGACAGAAATACTAAAGAGCTTATCAGAACTTCTCAGATTAAAGACAGATAGAAGACCATGATCACCCCCATCATACGACACAGCACATAATGATGATGAGCAGGAACATCTATCTCCCTGTTTTTGTAGCTAATTTGAAGAGTCCAAGCTGTGCCAAAGAAGTCATCTGGTGGTCCCCGCAGGCCATATTTGTGCATCCCTGAATTAGTGTGGAGAACATTGCTAGTCTAAGAAAAAATTACCAGAATATTTTACTTTTTCACTGCACTGAATCAGCATTGAGCTGATGGGAAGGGGAATATGTTTCTCAAAAAAGCGTCAATTTACATTGAAAGTTAAATCCATTGAAGGAATGGAGTTTACTGAAGTCACAACAACTACTCACAATAGAGGAGGATTATTTTTCCATAAAAATGAAGTGAAAGGACAACAGTTATATAGAAATTATGTACCTAAGACTAATCCTAGAAATTTACTGCAGTCTGGTCACCAAAGTGAATTATACAACAATCTCCACTCCGGATGGCTATGGTTTCCACTCAGTGGCCACTTTATCAGGTATACCCCTACACATGCTTGTTAATGCAAATATCTAATCAACCCGTCCTGCGGCAGCAACTCAATGCATTAAAAAGCATGCAGGCATGGTCAGGAGGTTCAGTTGTTGTTCAGACCAAACATCAGAATAGCGGAGAAATGTGATCTAAGTGACCTTGGCCATTGGTGCTAGACGTGATTGTTTAGGTACCTCAGAATCTGCTGATTTCCTGCGATTTGCACATGCACCGATCTCCAGAGTTTACAGAGAATAGCGAAAAAAAACATCCATTGAATTTAAGGTGAGGGGTTATATGGCAGGCAGGGTTTGAGGGTCAGCACAACATTGTGGGCCGAAGGACCTGTAATGTGCTGTACTAGTCTATGTAGTTTCTATATGAATGGCAGTTCTGTGGCAAAAATGCATTGTTAATGACAGGAGTCAGAGCAGAATGGCCAGACTGGTTAAAGCTGACAGGAAGGTGACACTAACTGAAATATAACACATTATAACACCGGTGTGCAGAAGACAACTTGTTGAACTTTGAAGAGGATAGGCTACAGCAGTCTAAGACCATGAACATACCTCAGTGGCCGTTTTATGAGGTACAGGAGTCACTGAGTTCCAGTTCCATTGTTCCCACCAGTGTGAAGTGGATAAATGTAAAGAACACCCTGAGGTTGGCATGGTTCCTTTTAAAATGCATAAAATAGCATAGTGGCTGAGTCTGAATTCTGGAACACTGCTCCAGGGTTTGAATCCCACCTCAACAAGTGGGGGATTTTCATTCAAGTAACTCTGAAATGTTAAGAAATCTCATCCTTATATTAATGACAATGGAAGGAGATCAGCCAACCTACCTGAACTAACCTCATGACCCACCAATCTGTTTGTCTGTTTGCTGCCTCCTCACTTACGAGGCAGTTATGGGTGGACAGTAAAGGCCTGCCTTACTGTTGAATGCCTCTGTTGTTTCTCGGGATTTGCTGTACTGATGCCTGAATGTTATTCCATATGGCCACTAGAGGGAGGGAGAACGTCAAAAATTCTGCTCTTCAATTTATCTGAAACACCATGTCCAGGTACTGTATAATGACGAACTCGCCTGCAAGTGGCATCAAGGCACATAGGTGCAGAAAACACACAGGATATAAATTAGACGGAATTTAAACAAGATAGTGAAAAGGAGATAAAAAAGACTGCAAAAACAAGACCCGAGTGCTTAAAAAAAATCAAAAGACAACCTGAGACTAGTCCAAGAGGTATTCCATTGCTGAGGTTTGGAACCTCATGCTGAGGTATTTGATCTGGAGAAAGTAAAGTCTGATGTATCAGTATTTCAGTGGAGTAAAGGAAATTACAGTAGTATAAGAGAGGAGTTGGCCAAAATAAATTGGAAGGAGATGCTGGCAGGGATGACAGCAGAGCAGCAATAGCATGAATTTCTGGGAAAAGTGAGGAAGGTGCAGGACAGATGTATGCGAAAAACAAAGGAATACTCAAATAGCAAAATAGCACAACCATGGCTGACAGGGGAAGTCAAAGCTAATGAAAAAGGGCATTCAACAAAGCAAAAATTAGTGGGAAGATAGAGAATTGGGAAGATTTTAAAACCCTACAGAGTGCAACTAAAAGAACTGTTACAAGGGAAAAGATGAAATATGAAAACAACCTAGCAAACAATATTAAAGTGGATAGTAAAAGCTTTTTCAAGTATGTAAATAAAATAAGACATGAGAGTGGATAGGGGACTGTTAGAAAATGAGGCTGGAGAAATAATAATGGGGGCTAAGGACATGGCAGATGAACTAAATGACTATTTTGCATCAGCCTTCACTGTGGAAGACACCAGCAGTGTGCCAGATATTGAAGGGTGTGAGGGAAGAGAAGTGAGTGTAGTTACTATTATAAGGGAGAAGGTCCTCAAAAAGCTGAAAGACCTAAAGGTACATAAGTCACCCAGACCAGATGAACTGCACACTGAGGTTCTGAAAGAGGTAGTGGTAGAGACTATGGAGGCATTATAAATGATCTTTCAAAAATCATTGGACTCTGGCATGGTGCCAGAGGACTGGAAAATTGCAAATGTTACTCCTCTCTTTAAGAAAGGAGGAAGGCAGTAGAAAGGAAATTATAGACCGGTTAGCCTGACCTCAGTGATTGGGAAGATGTTGGAGTAAATTGTTAACGATGAGGTGATGGAGTACTTGGGTGACACAGGACAAGATAGTACAAAGTCAGCATGGTTTCCTTAGGGGAAAATCTTGCCTGACGAACCGATTGGAATTCTTAGAGGATGTTGTATATGGATTTTCAGAAGGCCTTTGAAACGGTGCCACACGTGAGGCTGCTTACCAAGTTAAGAGCCCATGGTATTAAGTTAATATATTTGGAACAATAAAAATCCTAGATTGAGTAAACCCTTATTGCAGAAATTTAAAAAAGGATGGTGGTATGGCTTTGCCTAACTTTAGAATGTACTATTGGGCAATTAATATTCGATATATTACTTTTTGGATTCGCTATTCAAATTAGATTATGAAGACACGCAGTCCTCTTTTATCGTCATTTAGTAATGCATGCATTAAGAAATGATACAATATTTCCTCCGGTGTGATATCACAAAAACACGGGACAGACCAAGACTGAAAAAACTGACGAAACCACATAATTATAACATATAGTTACAACAGTGCAACAATACCATAACTTGATGAAGAAGTCCATGAGCACAGTAAAAGTTCAAAGTCTCTCAAATGTCCCACATCTCACGCAGACGGGAGAAGGAAGAACTCTCCCTGCCATGCCAACCACAGTCCGACTCTGAGTCATCCAAAAACTTCAAGCTCTGATCAGCTCTCCAACACCGGTACTGAGTGCCACCTCTGTCCGAGCGATTCGACCTCAATCTCAGTCGCCAACAGCAGGCAAAGCCGGGGATTTTGAGGCCTACCCTCCGAAAGATTCCCGACCACGCAGTAACGACAGCAGTGAACGAGCGTTTCAGAAATGTCTCCAGATGTTCCTCTGTGCTTTCACGTCCTTCTCCATCAAATTAGAATTGTCCACGGCCCCTACTTAACGGGTACGATATCATTTTTCACCGGAGGGCTGCGCACGCACGGTGCGCTGCTCTCTCTCCTCCCTGCTATATATACATGAATGTCCTTCATAGTTGGATTTGGAGGAAAACTCGGTGAAAGGATTCTCTTTGGCCTCTTTACTGGGAGCTCCTCTTCCCTTTTTGTTTTCTAAGATTAGTAGCCAAGATTTTAATCCAATTATTAAATATACATTAAGAATTTGGTTTCAGCTTTGTAGTTTTTTTGAGTTAAATAATTTTATTCTTTCTAGTAATATCCATCTCAATTATTTTTTTAAAACATCAATTTTGGATAAGGCCTTTTTAATTTGGAAAACCAAGGGAATAATTACTTTTTCAGATTTGTTTTTAGGGGAGGGTTTAATGTCTTTTTCTCAGTTAGTGGATAAATATGATTTATCTAATGTACACTTTTTTAGATATTTACAAATTAGGAATTTTTTACGTGGTTTGTTGCCAAATTACCCTTCTGCTTATCCACCTAATATGACAGACACTCTCTTTCAGTTTAAACCATTTCAAAAAGGGTTGATAGCCATAATCTATAAACAGTTATTGAGCTCACGAATGATATCTAATGATAAAATTAAACGCACCTGGGAATCAGAATTTCAAGAGTCATGTTCAGATAATCAATGGAGCAAAATTTTTCATTTGGTTAACAACTCATCTATTTGTGCCCGTCATTCCTTGATACAGTTCAAGGTAGTGCATCGAGCCCATATGTCAAAGGATAAACTAACGCGTGTTTTCTCCAATATCAATCCTATTTGTTACAGATGTAATACTGAGCTGGCCACTTTAACTCATGTATTGGTCTTGTATAGAGCTAGATAACTTTTGGAGGGATGTTTTTAAAAAAACTTTCAAAAGTTTTGGATCTAATCTAGATCTACAACCTAATTTGTTTATGGCAATTTTTGGGATTATCCCATCGGAAGCAGGAAATATTTCTGTTTTCGCTCAATGTATGATGGCCCTTTCGACCTTACTAGCTAGGAGAGCCATTTTATTGAAGTGGAAGGACTCTAATCCACCTATGGTCTTTTACTGGCTTTCCTCCTTTATGTCCTGATTAAGTTTAGAGAAAATAAGAAGTCCGGCATTTGATACATCCTTTAAATTTGAGCAAATCTGGTGACCTTTTACCCAATATTTTCATTTAACGATTTATTACTCCTTTAAATCTTTTTTTTGAAGTTTTAGATTTGATCAGAAAGTCTTTCTTTTTTTTGGTGGTATCCTCAAAATGGACTGCCCAGTCCCTTTTTTTTTGTTTTTTTTTATATATAGTGTAGTGTTTTTTTTCTCTTCATTTAAAACTCAATGTTTTCACTAATAAAAGGAGAATTGCTGTTTAAATTTTTTATTGTATATTTCATACTAGTTTAACAATATCTATGTTTTTGACAATGTCTATCTTAATATCAGTTTGTATTGTTACTGATATATATACTTGAGATAATTCTCCTCTTGATTGTATTTATGCTTCTTTTAAATCAATAAAAAATTAATAAAAAAAAGAAAGAAAGTTACTGGTATGGTTAGAGCATTAGCTGATTGGAAGGAGGCAGTGAGTGGGAGTAAAAGGATCCTTTTCTGGTTGGCTGCCAGTGTCTAGTGGTGTTCTGCAGGGGCTGGTGTTGGGACCACTTCTTTTCACATTGTTTGTCAATGATTTGGATAAAGAAATCGATGGCTTTGTGGTAAAGTTTGCGGATGATATGAAGATAGGTGGAGGAGTAGGTAGTGCTGAGGAAGCAATGTGATTGCAACAGGATTTAGACAAATTGGAAGAGTTGGTCAAATAGTGGCAAATGGAATACAGTGCTGGGAAGTGTATGACAATGCATTTTGGTAAAAGGAACAATGGTGCAGACTATTATCTAAATGGGGAGAAGGTTCAAACATCAGAGGTGCAGAGGGATTTAGGAGTCCTCATGCAAGACTCCCAGAAGGTTAATTTACAGGTTGAGTCTGTGGTAAAGAAGGCAAATGCAACATTGGCATTTATTTCAAAGGGAGTAGAATATAAAAGCAAGAAGATAATGCTGAGGCTTTATGAGACACTAGTCAGGCTGCATTTGGAGTATTGTCAACAGTTTTGGGCCCCATATCTCAGAAAGGATGTGTTGTCATTGGAAAGAGTCAAGAGGAGGGTCACGAGGATAATTCTGGGAACGAAGGGGTTAACATATGAGGAATGTTATGGCAGCTTTGGGCTGTACTCACTTGAATTTAGAAGAATGCGGGGGATGGTCTCATTGAAACCTACCAAATGTTGAAAGGACTACATAGGATGGATGAGGAAATGAGGAAATGAAATGGTGGGGTATCCAGAACTACAGGTCACAGCCTCAGAATTGAGTGGTGCCCCTTTAGAACATTGGTAAGAGGAATTTTTTTAGCCAGAGAGTGGTGAATCTGTGGAATGCTCTGCCACAGACTGCAGTGGAGGCCAAGTCTGTGCGTGTATTTAAGGAGGAAGTTGATTGATTCCTGATCAGTCAGGGCATCAAAGGATATGACAAGAAGGCAGGTGTATGGGGTTGAGTGGGATCTAGGATCAGCCATGATGGAATGGTGGAGCAGACTCGATGGGCTGAATGGTCTAATTCTTCTCATATGTTTAATGATGTCTGAGCCAACCTTGAACCATTCATTTCCAGGATGGTCCCCACTCTTTCCTTTTCACTTTTCCCATCAATTCCCCCCAGAAATGAGCATTCAGCCATGTATTAGTGGTAATTCGCAGTGGCTTATTAACTAGCAATCTTCACTTCTGTGGGATTTGGGAGGATCTCGAGCTGTGAGGGAAAACCCCACCTCGTTACTGTTGCTTCAGAATTAATTTCTGAACATTGTACGGTATTAGCAGCAGGCCCCATCAATGAATATTTCCAATGTTGATGAAAACTCTAATCTACTTATGAAGATTCATGCTCACAACACAATTTACACACGATGAACCTTGGCATATCAAGGGGTGGATTGCATTTTCGAGTTTAGACCAGACAAATGTGAAGTGTCACACTCTGGGAGGTCAAATGGAAGAGCAAAGTATACAATCAGTGGCAGGACCCTTGTGAGCCTTAATGTACAGAGGGGTTAATGAGGGAAAGTGGCAACCCAAGCAGAAGGGGCAGTAAAGAAAGCCGATGGCATGCTTTCCTTCATTGGTTGGACATTATGTGTTCAAAGTTGGCAAGTCCTTGTGCAACTGCAAGAAACGGCTTCTTCCCCTCAACTTCAGATTTCTAAATAGACCATGAACACTTTTTCTGTTTTTTCACTGCTTGTTTTAGAAATATTTCCTGTAACTTTTACTGAATTTACATATGTTGCACAGTCCTGCTGCCACAAAACAACAAATTTCATGACATATTTCATAGGTGAGACTAGAACTAGAGGTCACGGGTTAAGGGTGAAAGGCAAACTGTTTAAAGCGAACGTGGGTGTACTTCTTCACTCAGAGGGTAATGAGAATGTGGAATGCGCTGCCGGGGAAGTGGCGGATGCAGGTTCAGTTTCAAAATTTAAGAGGAATTTGATAGGTACATTGATGGGAGGGACATGGAGGGCTATGATCCAGGTGCAGGTCAATGGGACTAGGCAGATCAATCGTTCAGCATGGACTAGATGGGCCAAAGGGCCTATTTCTGTGTGTTTTGTTCCATGACTCTATAACTCTGCATTTCAGTGATGATAAACCTGATTCTGATTTGGGATTTACATCTAATGGTTTACTGCAATCTGGTGTCACAAAGGGTTTATGTCATAGTTTGTCATTCTAACACCGACTACGCTCTGAATCTTTACTTCCTCCATGCTGGAAGGAAAAGACATGAACTTGTAAGGTAAGAATGTATTTACAGAAAAAAATGTCTATTACATGCAACAAATAAGATCAGATATTTTCCAGCAGCACAGTGTCACCATTCACAATTCCAGTCCCCTACAAAGCCACCTCAACGTTCATAGTTCAAAGTAAATTTATTATGGAAGTACATATACGCATATCCTGAGATTCATTTTATTGTGGACAATCACAGTAAATACCAGAAACACAATAGAATCGATGAAAAGGCACACCCAGCAGGATGGACAACAAACAATGTGCAAAACAAAACCAACCTGAGCAAATAAAAAAAGAATGCAGGAAAAAAATAATAATAACTCTTCCTGAACCTGGTGGTGTGGGCCCTGAGGCTCCTGTACCTTCTTCCTGATGGCAGCAGGGAGAAGAGAGCATGGTCTAGATGGTGGGGGTCCTTGCTGATGGATGCTACTCAACACTCTACTGACCTGCTTGGAGTTTGCAACTTTTCCTTGTGACCATGTTGCTTCCCCAGCTCCTTTGGTTTCCTCTCACATCACTCATTGCGAGTTGTAGATTGGTACGTTAAGTGGCCAATGCGGAAGTTATCCTTCATGTGTAGCCAAATAGAATTAGAGCAGTATTTATAGGAATATGGGAAAAATAAATAAAAAGGGCATTTGTATAGATGGTCAGCATGGACTCAATGGACCACAGGCCCAAGTTCTAGTTTGTATAACTTCCTAGATTTGTCTTGGTAATTTTTTAGTTATTTCATTTTTCAGAACCTGGGCATCATACAGTAAGTGGGGCCAGCATTTAATGCCCATGCCTAATTGCCCCTCACACCAGCCATACTTGTTGAACCACTGCGTCCACTGATGCACAGTGTTGGTGATCAAGGAGTCCTTGCATTTTGATCCAGTGACAATGATATATCTGCATGTCAGGATGCATCGACTTGGCGAGGAACCTGCAGGAATTGGTGTTCCCATGAACTTGCTGCCCTTTGTTTGTAGGAGTCATGGGCTTGGAAGGTGTTGTCAGAGTAATTGAAACAAGTAAGATTTTGTAGATCTGTAGATTTCTCCTACCACTGTGCACCAGTGGTAAGAGAAATGTGACCCCCTATCAGATGAAAACTAATTTGGGTTACAGTTCATAACATCAGAACAATCTCCTCACTGGACTATTTTCCAATATACTGAGAAGCATCCAGTATCTTGAATTTTTAACTTTAATGTTGCTGACAACAATTGTATTAAATAAACACCTGCATGAATGTTGTGGGCATTATTCAAACCTTTCTTTTATGTTAACTCTGACTTTCCTGAGATACATTACAACTGCCAATTGAGACTGACTTGACACTTCTTTTGGTCACATCCACAGTAAATCATGGATCATTAAGCTGAATCCAAGCAGGCATGGTTACACATCCAGGATACTTGTCTTTTGGCTTCTCATAGCTCATCCCATGTCCCTCATACAGGGAGTGCAAGGTAGATCATTAGGAGAAGAAATGTTCTTTCTATCTTGGCCAGCCAGGTACGCTTAACTGAAATAGTAAGATACTGTAGAAAAAGAAGAGAAAAGTTTATTTGGGTTTTCACATTCCTAATGTCGTTGTTTCCTTATTTGCAGGATGTGATCATTGCTGGCAGAGCAGTCCTTAATTTTGAATTGAAGAGGGAGCCAAAAGTAAGTCATATTGGCCACCCAAATAAATTGAAACATTGGATATTGTCGCATGTACCAAGGTACAGTGAAATAACTTCGTTTTGTATGCCACCCATGCAGATAAGAAGGACCCTTAACCTCACAATCTACTCCACCATGCTCTTGCACCATATTATCAACCCACACTGCACTTTCTCTGAAATTGTAATACTTTATGCTGCATTCTGTTATTCTTTTTCCCCAGTACTATATCAATGCACTGAAATGATCTTTATGGATACACAAATACGGAAGATTCTGCAGAAATCCAGAGCAAAACACACAAAGTGCTGAAGGAACTCACTAGGTCAGGCAGCATTTATGAAAATAAAGAAGCAGTTGGTAGTTCAGGCTGAGGCCCTTTTCAAGGCTGGAAAGGATGCTAGAATAAAAAAGGTGGGGGTGGTGATCACCTTCTAGCTGGTCCTTCTTCCCCTCTCCCCCCACCTTTTTATTCTGGACAGTCATGCTGCCTCTGCGCAGTCTTGATCTTCAGAAATCTTATCATCAATGTGAAGCTGCATTGAAAATTATGCCAACTTACATCATTGGTCTGTCTTAGCTGAGAGCTGTCTCCCGAGATAAGGGAAGTGGACCATATTTTCTAAGGTTCTGCTGTGAACTTTTGTTGTCAATGGCAAAAGACCTTTGTCTTGCAGGAGTTCCATGCAAGTTGCATGTTATTCCCTCTTCAGTGAAGGCACTAATATTAACTTGGAGACCAGCTCGTCACTGTATCGAAGTGTAAGTATCGCCCGAATACTCAACAATTAAAGTTTGAGTAATGTTGGTTCAGGTGTGATCTACACAATGCTTAAGAATGCTGCAAGACTCGATGTAGTACTGAATGATACGAACTAAATTGTAGTATCTTGAATGATAAAAATACATCAGAGATGGGTGGGGAGTTTCACACTGTTTAATATTGTCTTAATGTTGATTAGAACTTTTTCCGCCACTGGCAAAACGTAAACACAGCTGACATCTCTAGTCACTTACACTAAATGTGTTGTGTAATAACAATGAGACATGAATGCTAGACAGTGGATGAGAGGTGCCTGATAGGGGTGTATAAGGTAATGAGAGGCATTGATCGTGTGGATAGTCAGAGGCTTTTTTCCAGGGCTGAAATGGCTAACACGAGAGGGCACAGTTTTAAGGTGCTTGGATGTAGGTACAGAGGAGATGTCAGGGGTGAGTATTTTATGCAGAAAGAGGTGAGTGCATGGAATGGGCTGTCGGTGGTGGTGGTGGAGGCAGAAACGATAGGGTCTTTTAAGAGACTCCTGGACAGGTACATGGAGCTTAGAAAAATAGAGGGATAGGGGTAAACCTAGGTAGTTCTAAGGTAAGGACATGTTCGGCACAGCTTTGTGGGCTGAAGGGCCTGGATTGTGCTGTAGGTTTTCTACGTTTCTATGTTTTACATATGTTGAGAACATGCAGAAGCCCCAGGTAATCTGTGGCAGAAATCCAACACCTCTCGGGATACTCAATCACAACTACATTCCCCCATTTGCAACTCCCACATTAGTCAGGTCACCACCAAAATCCATAATCTGTTGCTATCTGATTGCAGCATAGTCACCTGACACGATCAAATGTTTTATATACAAAATAATTCGTATAAATAACTCAAAAAGAAATACTATTTGAAAATATTCACATTGGTATCAATACAGTATTAGTGAGATGTTTCACACACAAAATGCTAGAGGAACTGTAAGTCTCCTGGAGGAAAAGTTTGGTAGCTAGAGCCTGAGGGACTTTCTAAGGAAAAGAAGATGCATAGTTTCCTCTCTCAGAAATTCCAAACTGATCACATCAATGGAACCAAATTTTGGATATGGTTTGTAAGTTGCTGTTGCTTCTCTGTACTGTATCATGTTTAGAGCAACAAACTGCCGCCGAGCTTATGGGCCAAAGGGTTTTGCAATTTTTTTTGTCAGGAAAAAGTTGACAGGTGACAAGTGTGTATGACAGAAGCATCCCATCGGGAAGTAGTGTGAGCCAGCAAAGGACTCTTTTTACATTATTCAGTCTCCTGTGGGATTATACAGGATTTAACTGGGAAATCTGGCCTCAGCCTTACCTACCTCTCCTGCTACATGACATTGTTTCTCCAGCTGTCCAAGCTCCTTTGTTCTGATTTCTCTGCAGCTCTCTTTCCAACATTTTCATCACTCCTTTCTTCTCATCTGCTCCTCTGTTCATTTTTTTCTTTCCCTTTGAAAGGATTGGTGGGTGCTATGACACAATGTAACTGGAGAAGGAGCTGCTAAAACTACAAACAACTTTTGTGAGGCCTTGGGATGAACATGGTCTTCCAAAGTTTTTCACCACTAAAGGTATAAATATGAATATGTTCAAATGAATTGTTATATATGTTTTGATATCTATGCATCTATATACCATAGATAGATATGGATATAGTTATAAAGGTATATATAGATAGAAACATAGAAAACCTACAGCACAATACAGGCCCTTCGGCCCACAAAGTTGTGCCAAACATGTCCCTACCCTAGGCTTACCCATAGATAGGAAATAATTTGGAAAAAGTATAGCTTGGGTGGTCAATGGTACAATGGTTAGGTTGAGTTGTTCTCAAATCTCGACAATTTACTTGTATACGTTTTATCACCATATGAGGAGACATCATCAGTAGGCTGTTAATTGTGGTGTGTCCTCTGAATGCGCGACCTTTATATACTTATCAATCAGCTGATTGGTTATCATTATGGAAACTCAATTGTGATGTGGGGAGGAAGTCTTGTCACTGATTGGCTGTATGGTGAACAGTTTAGGGTTCCTCACCCATGGGAGTGGGAGGGGTCAGGTGGGGAGGAGTATACCCCTGATCAGTGGTGTGGATAGGTGAATTAACATAGTGCCACAGGAGTGGCTGGAAATGTGGAAAGGTATAGACCGTAAAGGAACTTCAGTAAAGGAATGAGAGTCAATGCCTGGTTTTTATTGTAAATAGTTTTATTGTAAATAAGTTTTATTCTTGACTAAGGTTTGAGAGTCAACGAATGATTTATTGTAAACATCTTTATTTTGAATAAGGACTGAGAGTCAATGCATGATTTATTGTAAATAACTTTATTTTGTAATATTTCTGAATAAAGTTTATTTTTGGAAAAAAAGATGTTGGATCAAGGTCTACATGGCTGTTTCCAGAATTGTTGGCAGAAAGCCGTGCTTCTAGGAATTCTCTTGCATGCTGCGTGTTTGCTTGTGCCATGACTTCCACTGATGCCCAGTTGAATTTGTACCCCTCTTGACCTTCACAAGTAGAGACGAGGTTTGGCCGTGTCGCTTCTCAGCCTCTTATGTTCATGGGCCCTTGTGGATAGTTTCCTCCCAGTCTGGCTGACATAATATTTGCTGCAGTCCCCGCATTGCATTTTGTAGACCACATTGGTCTTGTCTAATAGCTCGGTTCATTTTTTCGGTCTGCAAGATACTCTCCTCAATGTTGCTGTTGGCTTATGTGCGACCGAAATTCTGTGTTCTTGGAGCAGTCGGGCTGTCATTTCTGAGAAATTTCCAATGTATTTGGAAAGGATATAAATATAAACAAAAATATTTGGCGTTTTACACTAGTATGAATTTTACTCTTTTATGTTAGTTGACCACACTATGGTCAAATAAGGAGAGGCTAGTGATTCTGGGTTGGGCAGTGGGGAGATAGGAAAAAACAACACAACAAGAATCAGGTTATAGATGCTGAGGAGAGGCTGGGAGAAAAAAAAAAGTGGGGGCTTTTTGGACTGTGGGAGCAAACTGGAGGACCTGGAGGAAACCCACACAGTCAGAGGGAGAAAATACAAACTCCATACAGACAGTGGCAGGAATTGAACCTGGGTTGCTGGTTCTGTAAGGTGTGTGCTAACTCCTAAGCTACCATAGTATCATAGAAGTAGTATTCACAAGGAGAACATACAAGTAAATTAAGCACAATTTTTCCAGGAGATGGAACAATTAGAAACAAAGTCTATTTTAGTACAAAGTGATCAAAGGAGCTTCAGCCTACCAGGTCAATACCATCTGTCACCTCTGCCGACATTACCTTGCTAGGCCCAACGCCTTCTTTGCTTTGATGATTCAAGTCTTCTCTGCTTATGAGGGTCTCTGCCTCCACCACCTCTTCAGATAGTGCATTCCAATCTTCAATCACTCCCTGTCTTAAAAGCACCTGAACCCAATCATCTATTTGTAACAAGAGTTTAATGTATTTTACCGGTTAAATCATATTTCTGAAGCACCAGAATTTCTCAGATTCTACTACAATCTGATTGCATTCTTACAGTAACATGGAATCACAGCATGTTGCTGTATTTTGAATTTCGGCAAGAGTTCTGAAAGCTATTTTTGGGCTTAAAAGACTTTAGCTGGTAATTATGAGCACACGTACACCATTAACACTGCAGTTTCCAGTAGAAGGCATGTTGGCCAGCAAGCAATAGTGTCTATCTACATTTATCGGTGTCTGTTGTGTTCACTATTATTAAGTTTGAATGATTTGTCCTGTGAATTAGTGATAATTTCAGGAATTCATCAGCAACAGCCAAGCATTCCTTGATCAGATAAATGAGCAAAGCTTTATTTACCTTGCATAAAAGAAATTCAGAGGGCCCGTTATCACTGGGGAAGCTCCGCAGTGGTGGGGCAGCATGATAGCAGTGAGCTGTACGTTAGCATAACACTTTACGGTGGCAACGATCACGATGGGGGTTCAGTGTCCGTCACTGTCTGTAACGAGTTAGTACGTTGCCCCCATGACCATCCGAGTTTCCTCTGGGAGCTTCATTATTCTTCCAAACTCCAACGACGGACGAGTCAAGCTGTGTGGCGCCACCTGCAGGCAGCCCCCAGCACATCCTTGGACTGTGTCGGTTGTTGATGCAAATGACATATTTCACTCTATGTTTCAAAGTGAGGCCTTCGTTGGTCAGGGTCGACCACGGATAGTGCGTCCTACCTGTCTGTGATGTGCAGGCCAGGGCAGTACAATATGGAGGACAAGCTGTTGCCCAGGCAGCAGGCTCCCCCTCTCCACACAGCTGATGAATCCAAAGGAATGGCTGAGACTGATACAGTTAGACACCAGGGAACATAGAAACATAGAAAACCTACAGCACAATACAGGCCCTTTGGCCCACAATGCCGTGTCGAATATGTACTTACTTTAGAAATTACCTAGGTTTACCCATAGCCCTCTATTTTAATAAGCTCCATGTACCTATCCAAGAGTCTCTTAAAAGATCTTATCGTTTCTGCCTCCACCACTGCCATCGGCAGCCCATTCCACGCACTCACCACTCTCTGCGTAAAAAAAAACTTACCCTTGACATCTCCTCTGTACCTACTTTCAAGCACCTTAAAACTATGCCCTCTCGTGCTAGCTGTTTCAACCCTGGGGAAAAGCCTCTGAGTAGCCACACAATCAATGCCTCTCATCATCTTATACACCTCTATCAGGTCACCTCTGTTGCTCCAAGGAGAAGAGGCCGAGTTCACTCAACCTATTCTCATAAGGCATGCTCCCCAATCCAGGCAACATCCTTGTAAGTCTCCTCTGCACCCTTTCTATGGTTTTCACATCCTTCCTGTAGTGAGGCGACCAGAACTGAGCGCAGTACTCCAAGTGGGGTCTGACCAGGGTCCTATATATCTGTAACATTACCTCTCAGCTCTTAAACTCAATCCCACAATTGATGAAGGAGTTGCCAGTCAGCATAAAACTCAATGTAGGATTGTCTTAATGATGCCAGCTCCAGATTTTTCCTTGGGGTTTACTCCCGAAGCCTTCCCCATGAGTGGGTATAGCTACAAGACGCCACAAGTTTGAGATCAGAGTTCTCCTTCTCCTAGATGAGTTGCCAACCACGGCTGATGAGCCCCATCAGTCAAAGCGACTGATTTTAAAGTGTCAGTAACCCACCTTTGCCTCTTCTCCTGTCAGTAGAAACAGTGCTGCCAGGCTCAGTAACTAAGCCACATGTGAAGGCCAGGAGCTGGACTCAGTTGTCAGAGGCCATTTGAGGCAGATGCCACTGGGAGCACTTAATAGGTGAGAGCTTGTCCCCACCACCACCTCTGAATGTAACAACCTTAAGGAACCTGGTTCGATGTACATGTGACAAATAAAGCAAATCTTTATCTTTATTCTTCATCGCATCCTCAAAGAACACTGCACTCTATCCACCATCTACGTCACTTTTTCCACTTGTCATACTGTTGTGACTGTGACGAAGTCACTGGAGAATGTGTAGATATTCATCATGACAAATAGACGTTCTCTCAGATTCGCTCGGTATAGTCCCGCAAACTCAATGTACATCAGATTTCTATACCTTTAGGATCAAAAGTAACAGGTGATTCAACACAATTTCAATAGTTACAATAGTATTGTATACTTCAATACTTTGGATTGACAAATGGTTCCTTTGTACATATCTACACTCCTGAGTGTTCAAATATCTTTGCTAATTGTAAGCTTCCTTAAACTTTACAATTATGCACATTTTTGGCTGATACAGATGAAAATGTCTCAAGATCACCATTTTGCAAACTGCATCTTTTAGTCTGTGGGCAGTTTAACTTCAACTTACTGCTTGCAAAGTACAATAAAAATGGAAGATGGGTTCCTGATTGAATTAGTATCTGCTATATTCACATTACTCCAGAAAACTCACTCATAATACTTTACTTTCTTCCCTTATATTCAGTTAAAATTCAGATAGGTTAAGTTTTATGCTGGTACAACAGACTGACTTGGGACTGTCTAAAACCAACTTCACATGCAGCCCAGAGGCAGGGATGACATTTATCTTGCTAATATGTGGAACATTCAAACCCTTTTTGTACAAGTGAAACCCAGCACTTCCTGAACACTTAATAAAAGTACTAAGGGTTGGCAACAAGTGGCCAATGAATGCAAACTGGTGCACCGATAGCAATAATGAGCAGAAAATAGTGTTCACAAAGAGAAGGTTTATGGTAGCTTAGCTTTTTATGTTGAAAGATTTCCAAACTTTTGTTGGCTGAGGAACATTTTTGTGATTCATGCCACAGCGATACATTCAAGCAATTTTAATTTATATTTCATTAGAAGATAGAAGGGGGAGATCTTAAATGGGTTTTTTGCATCTGTATTTACTAAAGAAACTGGCATGAAGTCTATGGAATTAAGGGAAACAAGTAGTGAGATCATGGAAACCGTACAGATCGAAAAGGAGGAGGTCCTTGCTGTCTTGAGGAAAATTAAAGTGGAAAAATCCCCGGGACCTGACAGGGAGTTCCCTCGGACCTTGAAGGAGACTAGTGTTGAAATTGCAGGGGCCCTGGCAGATATATTTAAAATGTCGGTGTCTACGGGTGAGGTGCCGGAGGATTGGAGAGTGGCTCATGTTGTTCCGTTGTTTAAAAAAGGATCGAAAAGTAATCCGGGAAATTATAGGCTGGTAAATTTAACGTCGGTAGTAGAGGAGGGAGGGAGTACTAAGAGACAGAATCTACAAGCATTGGGATAGACAGGAACTTATTAAGGAGATTCAACATGGTTTTGTGCGTGGTTGGTCATGTTTGACCAATCTATTGGAGTTTTCGAGGAAGTTACCAGGAAAGTGGATGAAGGGAAGGCAGTGGATATTGTCTACATGGACTTCAGTAAGGCCTTTGACAAGGTCCCGCATGGGAGGTTAGTTAGGAAAATTCAGTCGCTAGGTATACATGGAGAGGTGATAAATTGGCTCAATAGAAGAAGCCAGAGTGGTAGTAGAGAATTGCTTCTCCGAGTGGAGGCCTGTGACTAGTGGTGTGCCACAGGGATCAGTGCTGGGTCCATTGTTACTTGTCATCTATATCAATGATCTGGATGATAATGTGGTAAATTGGATCAGCAAATTTGCTGATGATACAAAGATTGGAAGTGTAGTAGACAGTGAGGAAGGTTTTCAGAGCCTGCAGAGAGACTTGGACCAGCTGGAAAAATGGGCTGAAAAATGGCAGATGGAGTTTAATACAGACAAGTGTGAGGTATTGCACGTTGGAAGGACAAACCAAGGTAGAACATACAGGGTTAATGGTAAGGCACTGAGGAGTGCAGTGGAACAGAGGGATCTGGGAATACAGATACAAAATTCCCTAAAAGTAGCGTCACAGGTAGATAGGGTTGTAAAGAGAGCTTTTGGTACATTGGCCTTTATTAATCAAAGTATTGAGTATAAGAGCTGGAATGTTATGATGAGGTTGTATAAGGCATTGGTGAGGCCGAATCTGGAGTATTGTGTTCAGTTTTGGTCACCAAGTTACAGGAAGGATATAAATAAGGTTGAAAGAGTGCAGAGAAGATTTACAAGGATGTGGCCGGGACTTGAGAAACTCAGTTACAGAGTAAGGTTGAATAGGTTAGGACTTTATTCCCTGGAGTGTAGAAGAATGAGGGGAATTTGATAGAGGTATATAAAATTATGATGGGTATAGATAGAGTGAATGCAAGCAGGCTTTTTCCACTGAGGCAAAGGGAGAAAAAAACCAGAGGACATGGGTTAAGGATGAGGGGGGAAAAGTTTAAAGGGAACATTGGGGGGGGCTTCTTCACACAGAGAGTGGTGGGAGTATGGAATGAGCTGCCAGACGAGGTGGTAAATGCAGGTTCTTTTTTAATATTTAAGAATAAATTGGACAGATACATGGATGGGAGGTGTATGGACAGATATGGTCCGTGTGCAGGTCAGTGGGACTAGGCAGAAAATGGTTCAGCACAGCCAAGAAGGGCCAAAAGGCCTGTTTCTGTGCTGTGGTTTCTATGGTTTCTATAGAAGGGAGCCAGTTATCCCATTGGCTGTATGTTGTTTTCCAGGGCAAGCCCATGCTCTCACTTTCCTGCAACCTTTTCTCTTTTGCATGCACATTGATTCCCACTTATTGTGGGGAGCATTCTAACTGGCTGCATTACCGGTATGGTTGGGTGGGGAGGGGAGGGGGGCTTCCGCACAGCATCAAAATAAGCTGCAGAGAGTTGTAAATGTAGTTAGCTCCATCATGGGCACTAGCCTTCTAAGTATTATTACAGTATTACTTTTTTACTATTTTTGAGTTACGGAGCAGAATAGGCCCTTCCAGCTCTTTGAGCCACTTTGCCCACCAATCCCCAGATTTAATCCTAGCCTAATCATGGGATAATTTATCATGACCAATTAACTTACCAACTGGCATGACCTTGGACTGTTGGAGGATACCGGAGCACCCGGAGATACCCCACGCAGTCACAAGGAGAACATAAAAACACCTCCAGGCAGTTCCAGGACATCTTCAAGGAGCAATGCCTCAGAAAGGCGGCATCCATCATTAACGACTCTCATCACCCAGGTCATGCCCTGTTCTCATTGCTACCATCAGGAAGGAGGTACAGAAGCCTGAAGGCACACACTCAATGACTCAGGAACAGTTTCTTCCCCTCTGCCATCTGATTACTGAATGGACATTGAACCCATGAATACAACCTCACTGCTTTTTCATTTTTATTTTCATATTACTTATTTCATTTAACTATTTAATGTATATATACACATATATACTTACTGTAATTCCACAGTCTTCCTCCGTTATGTATTGCACTGTACTGTTGCTGCAAAGACAACAAAATTTCACAATATATGCCAGTGGTTTTAAACAATTCTCATTCATTGTATTCGTACCCTCGTGTATTAGGTGCAATATACAGTTGGCAATTAGCTTAACATGTTATGTAGGAGAAACCTGCATGATCACGGGGAAAATATGCAAATATAACACATAGGTCGAGAGGACTGAGACAGGCCTGTACCATGAGATCCTGAGGTCGTTCCTCTCTCAACAGTGATATGAAACACAGGCTATCATCTGTTATGAAACAACATAATAAAATCACACTTTTTGATCCATGCAACATCTCAAGGGTTAGGCATTTTGAGAAGACACGTATCACCTCACCCTGTTTCTTTGACACATGAAATCACTTCAACAGTTAGTCTGCTTAGAGGTGGGAATTAGAGGATCAATTTTAAACCTGCTGGTTTTCGATGCACCCCGGGAACCAGCAGGAGGAAAGCGATTAATCGCAGGCGCATTGGGGGTGAGGTTGGGGATGGCAGGGGTGGGGGTGTGGTGGTGTGCTGGGAAAATAAACAAGGGGAACTGATGTGGACTGTGTTCCTTTCCCACTCCCATCAGTTCACCCAGATTCTCTCATTACCCACAGACCTGGGGTTCTTTCTCGATCACCTTTCAAGATCAAGTTTAAGTTTAATTGCCATTCAACCATATATGAGTAACCATGCATACAGCCAAACAAAACAGCATTACTCTGGGCACAGGTACAAAACAGCCGCCACATATAGGATATCAGTAATATACAGTCACACAAAAAATATATTGTCCAAGACCCCGATTCCATGAGTGTTTTAGCAGCCTGCAGTTGAACACAATACAGTTTGTCTTCTGCTAAGCAAACACTGGGGTCAGCACCGACCCCAGCTTTGACGCCATGTCACACAGCTCTGCTTCTTGTATCCTTCCACACCTGGTTTCATCTGTCCATCATCCATCCCTTATGTGTTTACACTTATTGTTTATCTGCGTCTCTCCCCCCACCTGCAATCTGGCTCTACCTACCTTCCCTGCTTCTTTTCCACATCATCTAGCAACCTTTGTTACAATGTTCCCCAAACCCTACCCCCATCTGCATTCTCTCTGATACCAACTGTATTGTACTCGTGATAGTGCATGTTGATGTTAAAGGGAGGAGATATATATTATTTGCCCCCAAATTCGTACTAGATAACATAAATATTTTTTATAAATTTTTAATTTAAGTCAAATAAAAATATATTAAAAGTTCGACTCCTGCCTCGTACTCATAATGATTTAAAAAAAGAATGTAATGTTCCCAGATAATGTTCTTGTAATATAAATTTCAGTGGCTTGACTTGGGGGGGGGGGAATGTGTAAAGTGGTACATAAACACTAATTATTTAGCCACTGCCCCACGAACATTCGGACTTTAGGACCGCGCGGTTCGTTCCTTCAGCACGGGCGGCGAAAACGATTGGCTGCAACTGCGTGGACGATCAGTAAATTCAATCGGGTGAGCCCTAACGTGGAGCCACATGGTTTAGATGCTGGAGTGGTTGTATGAGGGAGCGGAAGGTCTGTATGTATATATGTATTTTTCAAAGTGAAAGTTCTTGAAGGCACCTTAGGGAGCGAGAGGGTAAAGAGAGCTGCCTGCTTTCTGCACTCTCGGTGTGTGCGTGCTGCGATCTGTCTGCCACAGACACAGAACAGTACGTGAGAACAAGGCAAACCCAGTGCCTGGCTGCTGCAACCTGCGCATGTGCCCGGGCGGTCAAGTGTTGCGATGGGGGTTTGTGCCGTTGGGTGCTGAGAGCATTGTTACTATGTGTCCGATGGGAAATCAGAATGGAGAGTTAGAATGTGAAGTAAAATGTTTCTCTTTGTTCAAAACCTCTAACAGCGTAGAAAGATGTCTGCCCTTGCCGAGGGTGTAATTAGATAAGGGTGGTTGTTGTTATCTACCGCCTGTGCATCTTCACACATGATTGATATCATTTCATCGCTAGCATTACTGGCACCGAGTTAGTAAATATGGTCTCGAAATCATGGACGTCTTTTACTGCGGAGATCTCAGTAATTAAATAGGCCGAGGGCGAGAAAATCTTACTCGTCCAAGGAAACGTTAATTTACTCCTGTTATGGAATCCAACTTCATTGACTGTGGTTGAACGGTCCTACATCAGAGCGTGCTGAAATTTGTTTGAACTTGAAAAGTCTGCCTAATGTTGTAACTTTGCACTCATTAAACATGCAATCGCGGACCTTTTGCTTTAGCATGAAATAAAATCATGCAGTTAATTCAGGTATTTATTTTAATGTTTGTTTTCCAGTACCTGTAATTCTTTACTGCTTTTGACTGCTCATAAAAGTTAGCAAGGGATCCCTTAAATGATAAGCGCTTCGACGAGAAATACTGGTATCGGGAAAAGTTAGTTGTTTTAATTAGGACCACTGAAATGTAGCAACACTCCTTACAGGCGATATGTGTCACCAGGCGATTTAGAAAGATGCGAGGTTATATTAACAGATACAGAATTTAACTGTCATATATGCTTTCAGAGTAAAATTTGGACATGTTGGCCTGAAACTGGTATTTCCTACTTGGAAGAAAATCCTAAATAATTAAGTCCAGGCAGTAGAGGCCACAGTAATCAGTGCTGAAGTGGGACAAGGTGCAAGAATGGGGTTGGGGAGGGTGGAAGAGGAAAAACTTGGTAATGATTAAATCCCATCTTCTTGTTACGTTGGACCTTTTCCAGTTTGCTTATTGCTGAGATCAGACCACTGGTGATGAGATATCCTCTGCACTCCACCTGGAAAATGGTGACTTGTATGCCAGGATGCTGCTTGGTGACTTTGGTGTGGTGTTTAATATGACCATCCGTCAGAAGCCAGTGGGTAAACCCCTCTCTGGAACTGGATCCTGGACTACTTGTCAGAAAGGCCACAGTACAATTCTATAGGCAAAAAACATCTCTAGCTCCATCATGCTGAGCACTGGCACTCCCCAGGGCTGTGTGCTCAGCTCACTGCTGACGCACGACTGCATTGCTAGATCCAGTTCAAACTGAATCAACAAGTTCACTGATGGCACAACAAGGGTTGGCCTCGTCCACAACACTGAGGCGGTGTACGGAGAGGAGGCGGAGCGGCTGATAGAAAAGTGCAAACACACCAACTCCAGTCTGAACTTGGACAAGACCAAAGGGATGTTTGTGGACTTTAGGAAGGTGCAGGCCGACCACTCCTCACCACATAAACAGCTCCTTCATGGAGAGAGTTGGGAGCCCCAAGTTTCTGGGAGTGTATGTAATGAATGATCTCTCCTAGTTGCTCAGTAGCCACCTCCTTCCAGAGCACAACGGAGTGTGTCCTGGCTAGCTGCATCGCTGTCTCATATGATAATTGCAAGTCCCTACAAAGGATAGTGAGGACTTTGAAGAGGATCATCATGGTCTCTCTTCCACCCATTACAGATATTTATCAGGAGCGCTGCATATGCAGGGTCCTTAGCATTGTCAACGACCCCTCCCTCTGACAGTCTTTTTGACTCCCACTGTTTGGCAGGAGGTATCCTACCATGAAGACAGGAACTCTTAAGGAAGCAGTTTCTTCTCCAGGCCGTAAAACTATTGAACTCCCTGCCACATATGGATCTTATCGTACGGTCTCATAGTGTATGAAGTGCATTATATTGGTTACTTGTAATATTATTTTGTGTTATGTGTGTGAGTTACTGTATATATGCTCTGTTGTGCACCTTAGTCCAGAGGAACGTTGTTTCATTTGGTGGTATATGTGTGTACAGTTGAACCTGATAAAGAACTATGGAGCCATGGAAGGCTTTGTCCTCGGGTAGGAGCATTTTAAAGTGTTTATAGGCTCACAAGAGATTGGAAACTGAGCATGGGATGATGTATGTGGAATTTTATGCCAATTTTATTCTGCAGCAACAGAAGAGGTTGGCAGCTTGAAAGCAAGAGGCAAGGCACAAAGTACCATACTGAATAGAGAACTTTATTGCTTTTTCTGCTGGATGCATATAATGACAAGGAATTTCAAATATGCACTAAAGAAAAATTGGAGAACTTTGAAATGCATATTATTTACTCAACTACCCTCAAATATAGGTGTCATAAACAGCAAATGTTTAATTTCTGAATTTGTCAAATTTCAAGCAAATTTAAAACTTTAGTAGAAAATCAGCTTGGAAAAAATAGGATTAAGATTTTTTTTTTAATCTGTGCTACACTTGTTTTGTCTTTTGAATGAGTTGTCAGATTGTAAATCAAAGAACTTCCTTGATTTGAAAATTGCTGAATGCTCTTGTCCAAAGTGCACAAATGATCCTGACATGCTTATGCTAAAGAAGGGTATGACATTGCTATTGGGAAGCCAAACAGCAATATCATATCCTAGGGAAATCTCATGCCAAACAGCAATCTCATTCTCCTCTCTGGTTTCTGTTTTATATTTGGATGCATTCTAACATAGTGGACAGTCGCCACGCTACTCCCTTGTCCATTCATTCCTCCCCACTGATCTCCCTCCTGGCACTTATCCTTGCAAGCAAAACAAGTTCTACACCATCTCCCTCACTACTATTCAGGGCCCCAAACAGTCCTTCCACTTCAGACACTTCACCGGAGAGTCTTTTGGGGTCATTTACTGTGTCCAGTGCTCCTGGTGTGGCCTCCTGTGTATTGGTGAGACCCAATGTCAGTTTCTCAAACTTCTGGTAATGCCCCCCCCCCTTTTTTCCCCTCTCACCTTACCTCCTTGCTCGCCCATGGCTTCCCTCTGGTGCTCCTTTCCCCTTTCTTTCTTCCATGGCCTTCTGTCCTCTTCTATCAGACTCTCACCTTCTCCGGCCCTGTATCTCTTTCACTAATCAACTTCCCAGCTCTTTACTTCATCCCTCCCCCTTCAGGTTTCTCCTATCACCTTGTGTTTCTCTTTCCCTTCCCCTCACCTTTTAAATCTACCCCTTGCTTTTTTTTCTCCAGTCCTGCCAAAGGGTCTCAGCCTGAAACCTCGACTTTTTCCATAGATGCTGCTTGGCCTGCTGAGTTCCTCCAGCATTTTGTGTGTGTCGCTTGGATTTTCAGCATCTGCAGATTTTCTCTTGTTTGTGATTGGAAACTTGGTCTTGTGTTTACAATTGTGACACTGGAAGGATCTTGCAGAATCAATTGATGCTTTTGAAAGGTAGTAGCTCTCAATGTCTGTCTGATTTAAATGTCTGGCTGATTAAAAGCAAATATTGCTTTCTCACGGGCTCCTTTCAACTACTGATACAGATTCGTTAATTGGATCTCAAGGGTATACATTGCCATAAACAGCACCACTTCTCTGACCATAGTTGGCTGACATTTTTTTTCTCTTGCCTTCTCCTTCTCTTGCTGTGTACAAGCACTTGTTTCCCACTCAGGAGCTATGATTGTAATCTAGTTGTTAAGTCTCTTTCATGGAAGCTGATCAGGAGAGACTGTATGGTCTGGACTGATAAAGAGAGATGACCTAACTAAAGATCTCCAGATTTTATACAATGGGTTCATTAAGTAAAATCTAATGGATGTTTTAAAATTTATTTGAGTAACTAAAACTCAGGGAATTAAAGATAAAGCATGTTAATAAATCCACTAGGAATTATTGTTATACTTAGAGAAATGGCAAGGAGAGCATTAGTGTAGTTTGCCTGGAAATGGATTTATCAGCATCTCAAAGTATCAGAGTAAACTTCTTATCAAGGTACATGTATGTCACCATGTTTGACCTTGAGATTCATTTTCTTGCAAGCATTCATTGAAAAACAAAAATACAATAGAATCAATGAAAAATTTCTTACAAAGACTGGCAACCAACCAATGTGCAAAAAAAGACAAACTCTGCAAATAAAAAAATTTAAGGCATGAGTTGTAAAGTCCTTGACAGTAAACTCAATAGATTGTGGAATCAATATATGTAAATAATAAAGAAAACTTTTTTGTGCACAGAAAACATTAATGTATGAACTATTTTGTGCACATTTCATTATGATTGTGCCTGTTCTGGTTGAAGTCGTAGATGATTGCGCAATGTCTTGGTCAACATCTGCTTCGCCCTTTAACTGTAAGTGTGTGGTTGATAGTCAGTGCAGATTCAGAAACACACAAAAAATCTGCAGATTCTGGAAATCTAAAGCAATGTACACAAATTGCTGGAGGAACTCAGCTGGTCAGGCAGCATCTCTGAAAAAGGGTATAATCGACGTTTCTTCAGTACTTCATTGGGCCAAAGGGTTTGCATTACTTAAAATTTAAAGCAGGGTTTCCCAACATTTCCCTGCCATAAACTGAGGGGTCAGTGGACCCCAGGTAAGGAACCCCTGATTTAGAGGTATCACAATTATTGATAATTGGCATCAGCAACTGATGACTATATTGGGTATAATGCACAAATGGGGAAGATACAGAGCTGAGAAAAGTTCTGCTTGTGTTCAGAGAGGAATCTGAACACTAATTCTAAATAGTTGTTCTTGGCTACTCAAATGAAAAAAATGTTTCTGCTCCTGTACACGCCTGTATTTCTGACTTGAGTATCTTTCCTTTCTGAGGAAAGACACTGATAAAAGGTCTTTGACCTGAAACATTAACTGTTCCTCTCTCCACTGATGATGCCAGATCTGATATTTCCTTTTGTTTTCTATACTTGTTTTAAATATATTGCTAGTGGGTTCCAGGTATTTTAATGACAAAACAGCTAAAATCTGATGCTGCTTGAGCCACTGTTTGAAAATGTGACCTTGTACTTGTCATTTAGACTAGCACCTTTAAATTATCCTTCATGTTCTTCTTAATGAAATGTTCAATATATATACTCCTTCCAGTTTCTCTGCTCAGCCCAGTAAAAAGAAATGTTTAGTTAACCCTGCTGCCTGTCTTCTAAGTCTTTTGTTGAGTATTACTAATTGTATGGAGCAGCTGAGCTATGACTAATGTAGTAGCAGATAATTAAATTATATGTGTTTTATTTTGACAAGTGAAGTAAGTTTCCCACAATGCTGTTTAAGAGCCGTATAGAATGTAAACAGGCCCTTTGACCTACACTGTCTATGCTTTCCATTACATATTTATACTACTTCATTTTTCCGGCACTTGATTTGTAGCTTTCAATGCTGCTAACATCCTGGTGAATCTCCTCTGCACCCTCTCTGGTGCAATATCATCTTAAAATTAATTTGTTTGAAAAAAGTTGTACATTGGCTTAGAGAGCAGATGCTTTTGTCAATTATATTTAAAAATAGTTGAAGGATGTGGTCCCAATAATGCACACACTATTTTGGGACTTGCATCAAAACAGCTTGCTGTATTGAAATTTAATTCATCTGCAACTAAATATTAAACTTGCTTTATGGTAGTGGTAAGCGTATAAGTACCAGGGTTATCATAAACCAGGGTGGTTCACGTATTCTTTAGGGAAGGAAACCTTCCCTTGCTGGTCTGGTTCAGTATGTCACCAATGTAGGTTTTAAAATGGGTCACATCAGGTAGGATCTGGATGACTCCTAAAATGGGTTAACAAGCCAACTATTTGAAGGGGCACTTAGGATGTTGGCATTGTGAAAGAGTAAGATTTTGTGATGAAGCTATTCATTCTTGCTGATTTTTTTTGTTATTTAACATGCTGGAGCTTTGTTGTCTTGTGCTTTGAAGAATGGATGGTAATTATTTCCTCTAGAGAACTATTATTCTTTATTATATGATCTTGGGTTTTGAATAAGCCAACCAAAAGTGCATCCAGCTGCAGAATGCTGGGCTTTAATTTGGGCGTTAGGATTTTGTGATCAGTGCCCGTCAAGTTAAAAGTACTCCCAAAACAATTAACTTAAAAAAAACAGACGTAAGTGAGGTAAGAGAATACTTTAGGCTGTAGATGGAACACATACTTCATTTCAAAATCAAATGTTAGGTTGTCTTGCGCAGGGGTACAATGGAAAAACATACTTGCCGCAGCATCCAGCAGGCACGTTGATGAGAAAGACTAGAAGTTGGGGAATGTAAGGGCCATCGTAATGTTATCAATTTACATCATAATTCAGAGGCCTGGAGACTATTTTCTAAATGGGAAGGAAGTTCGAAAGTGCAAAGGAACTTGGGAGTCCTGAAAGATTCCCTAAAGGTTTTCTCTCAGGCTAAGATGGAGTTAAGGAAGGCAAGTGCAATGTTGGCATTCATTTTGGGAGGACTAGAATGTAAAAGCAAGGATGTAATGCTGAGGCTTTATAAGGCATCGGTCAGACTGTACTTTAAGTATTGTGAGCTGTTTTTGGGCCCCTTATCTGAGAAAGAATGTGCTGGTATTGGAGAGGAAGTTCACCAGAATAATCCTGGGAATAAAAGGGTTATTGTATGGGGAGTGTTGATGACTCGAGGCCTGTACTTAATAGAGTTTAGAAGAATGAGGGGGTATCTCATGGAAACCTAATAAAAATTAAAAGGCCTTGATCAAGTGGATGTAGACAGGATGTTCCTACAGTAGGGAGTCTAGGACCAGTGGGAACAACCTCAAAATGGAGGATGTCCATTTAGAACAGATGAGGAATTTCTTTAGACAAACTGGTAAATCTGTGGAGGCTAAGTCGTCGGGTATAGTTAAAGTTGAAAGGTTATTGATCAGTCAGGGTATCAAAGATTATGGGGAGAAGGCAGGAGAATGGGTTTGACAGGGATGATAGAGTGGTAGGTATTTTCTGTGGGCCAACCGGGCTAATTCTGCTCCTATGTTTTATGGTCTTATGGGCTTTCCATTCTCTGTCACTGTCTTCCAACTTGTGCTTCTCTCCAATGTATTTGCTGTTCTTTCACTTTCACTTCTTTTTGAAATATTGTAGTCAATTAACCTTGCTGTTGTATCTGGATAAATCTAGACCTCTGCAACATCCACTTTCTGCTCAGTTCAAAATTAGCCCGTATCTGGAATCTGGAGTTTCTTCTATCTCTCTTCAACTAATTTAAGTTCTCCATTCTGCTGATGAAACCAAATCTATTTGGATTCTCTACTGCTCCTTTTTACTTGCCTCCTTCTCTTATTCCTTCATCATTAATCCATTGTATGTTAGTTTGTGTCCTTTTCCATAAAAACATCAGCGTACTCATTATCTTATCCTTGCCAAGATGGATGCCTTGCGTCTGCACTGAAAATTATTTCAAGATTTTTGCTTTGCCTTGTAATTTGCCTCCTTGCCTTCAAAAGGAATTTAAAATGTTTCCTTTGACCACGTCTTTGGTCTTTTCCCTTTTTAGATGTGATTTGCACTTTGGTAAGGTCAGATTTCCATTAATTTAACCAATGGCCCTGTAATTTCTTTTGATGCAGTTCAATTCATGGGAGCAGAACAAAGTGGGATCAATAGTGGGATTTGAATGACTCTTAAATTTCTGATGACGTATGAAGTCTAATAAACTCTGAATTGGACTGATGCCTATGATTATTCATTGTATGTACTGAATGCAAATTATTGATATATTACCATATCATATGTCTTAAGTTATTTTAAGAGGCTGTAAATGTATTTCAGTAAATCAAGAACATGTCTTTGAGCTTCAAATGTATTTAAATATTGATGTGCTCTGGAGAAGAGGACTTTTATTGCAGTTTTTCAAAATACTCTTGATTTTATTTTTAATGTAGATCAAATGGATCTCTACCCACCTCCCCTTGCAATTGCTCCCTATGTTTTACTCAAATAGTCATTTGGACTTTGCACTAGGGTCTGGTATAATCTTGACTCATTATCTGTAGTCCCCTTTTTAAAATTTATGGCATGATTTCAACTTTGGTTAGGCAGGATTATTTTTCTGTTGATTTAGAAAGTAATGCCACTATTTTAACTTCCAGGTTTGAGTCCAGCTGGCTGTTCCAGGAAGGAAATAGCGCACATCCCACTGGTGATTAAGTCATGGGATTAGCTGTGGGACTTAATTTGTGGTGTGGAAAGAGGCCTTTCTGTTCTGCATGTCTATACCAATTCTTTGAAAGGCCTAGCCTTCTTAGAATAACCCTGAAACTAAGTTCACATTAAGTACATCTAATTAATTTTGAATCAGCAAAATTTTAACATTACATTTCTAGTTTTTGATTATTCACATCTATGAACTCTGTAACTGATCTACTTGTCAGAGGAAGCAAAGTCTTCCAATTTTGAATGCCTCTGTTTTGTGTCAGCAGAAAGGAGAGTGAGTTATCTGAAGCTGGAGAATTTGCTATCGTTCTGCTGAATGTGACATGTCCAAATGAAAGATGAACTGCTCTTCCTCCAGCTGTGCTGGGTCTGTTTGTAAGTGTAAGAAGCCATAGACTTGAGTACAGAGTGCAAGTGGAATGAGGAATTAAAGTGACAGACAAGTGGAAATTCAGGAGCAAACCACATTGTGATCCTTGAATACAGCAGAAAGACATGGGAAGGCTGTTCTGTGCTCCCTGGATGACGGGGAGGGAGGAGCTGAGAGGATGAGTATTGGACCTTCTGTGGGGCAGTACCATATAACAAAATAATGGGTGGCATGGAAAGAGTGAACAGTTCTGAAGGGAATAATCCCTTTGAAGAGCTGAAAGTGGAGGGGAATCTTTGGTGTTAGAATTTTGTTGGAGTCGGTAATTGATAAAAATGACTCATTAAATCTAGAAATTCGAGGATGGAAAATGAGCATCGTGATCTCTCCCCTTTCTCTGTCCTTTGCAATATCGGCCCCTTAATGTCAACATTACTTTCCCTGATTGGGCAATAGTTTGAATAAAGTGAAATTAGCCTGTCATCTCTCCTGCTTAGACTTGCGTGTTCTCTTTCAGCTGTAATGGGTGGGGGGGGGGGTTCTCAGCTGTGAAACTTTAACTGTTTCTCTTTTCATAAATGCTGTCTAACCTACTGGTTTTATTTTTCCCCCAGCGTTGCCTACTTTTATTTCAGATTTGTAGTGTCTGGAATTTTTCAAGAATTTTTGAATTTTCATTTACTCCTGTGATTAAAATCCACAGGGCTAATGGGTGCTGAAGTGGAGTGTAAACAGGGTGCAGGAATGGTTGAGCGTCAAGGAGGGTCGAGGTTGCTAAACAATGCTTGATTATATATGCCAATGACTGCAATGGTTATGGCTGAACTGGGAATGTATGAGTTAAGACATGGGAAGTGGTGAATATTTGAATGATCTTAAATCTTACAGATGGTGAATTGTGAATGCAAGTGGGGAGTGTTTTAACATGTAAGTGAATAACTGCATGGCCACACTTGTACAGATATGTTTACTGTAATCTTATATTGAATCCTTAATTTGTACAATAACTAAATTTTCATTGCTTCAAAGATTAGTTATAATTTTGTCATTGAATTAATAGCAAGACAACAAAGCAAAAATGAGCCAGGTGCAGTCCTCGGGGGGGAGGGGGGGGTGTTGGAGCTTAGTTTGGATAGCATTTTGTTCCCTCCTGTTGTTAATGTTATACAATGCACGTGGGACACATTATTATGTAACGCAGAACAGCACCGTGCAGGAACAGGCCCTTTGGCCTGTGAAGTCTGAGGTAAACATGATGTTGAAGCAAACTACTTCTCTTGTTCCTGTGTATGAGCCACATTCCTCCATACAGCTGTATATCCACTTGTCTGTCTGTCTACTGAGTGGAGCCAGTGTGTTTGCTTCCACCATTTAGTAACTCTACTTCCAGCTCCCCTTTCTAGGTACCTACCACTGTGTTTTTTAAAAAAAACACAAAACTTACCATTTAAACTCCTCCACCCCACCCGCCGACCTTAAATGACTGTCCTTTAATACTTGACAATCTTTCCCGGGGGCAGAGGTGTGGTGAAAAAATGGCTGTCTACCTTACTTGTGCTTCTCATCAACATCAATCAGGGCTCAGCCTCTACTCCCTACAAACAACCCAAGTTTATCCAGACTCTCCTCCTAGCTCGTGCCCTCTAATCTAGGCAGCATCCTAGTAAATCTCTTCCGCGCTCTTTCCAAAACATCCACATCGTCTGTGGAGTGGGACAACCAGAACTGCACATGTAAATTAATGCCAAAAACAGAAAAGGTTAATTTGTAATATCCCTTAAAAAGCTTCTATAGCTATTGAAAGTCACATTGAGCATGCCAAAAGAACCCAGCAGTCTATATTGGCATTCACACCCCACAGTGAGCTAACAGTCCAAATCAAATTTCCCTGTCCTGTTTGATCTTTTACTTTATCTAATATGAAATATTAATATTTCCATTGAGTACACTGATGCTGAAAATAAATTCTGTAGTCTTACTTCTTGGCAAATGAATATGCTTTGTTTCACCCCTGCCCATGCGGTCCTGTTCTACACTATAGAGGTAAAACCATTAGACATTGGAGCAGACCAACATCTTATAGTTTTAGCATTTGGCCCATCGAGTTTACTGTGCCATTTCATCATGGCTGTTCCAATTTTCCCCTCAGCCTCAACTCCT
The DNA here is from genome assembly GCF_030028105.1 of Mobula birostris. NCBI lineage: Eukaryota > Metazoa > Chordata > Chondrichthyes > Myliobatiformes > Myliobatidae > Mobula > Mobula birostris. The sequence continues at coordinate 29,051,599 of NC_092374.1, read as the reverse complement.
GCTTTCTCCCCATATCCCTTCATTCCCTGCACAATGAAAAATCTATCATCTCTGCTTTAAATAGACATTAAGTCTTGGCCTCCACAGATGCCTGTGGCAAAGACTTTCACAGATTCACCACTTTTTGGCTGAAGAAATTCCTCTTCCTTGTCATCGTCATTCCAAAAGGGCACCCCTCTATTCTGAGGCTGTGTCCTCTGGTCTTGGACTCTCCCACCACAGGAAACATCCTCTCCACATCCATTCTATCAAGGCCTCTCACCATTTAGGTTTCAATGAGGTCACCCCTCATTCTTCTGAATTCAAGTGAATACAGGCCCAGAGCCATCAAACGCCCTTCATATGACAAGCCATTCGATGTAGTAGAAATGGCCTGTGTTCTCTAGCGCTGTTATTACAAAGCTGGCTGTAATTTAACTTGGCTCTGAATATACAACTTCACAGGAGCTGGGGAAGAAAACCTTTACATAAGTACAAACAAGTGATAATTGAATGAATTTTAGAAAGGAGATGTGCATTATAGCAGCCGTTGAGGAGGGCAGAGGAGGCTTTTTGGAGTACTATTTAAATATTTATACTTGTCATAAATGCATGCTTTTTGCTGATAGAAATTTTGTTTTAAAAGTTAGGTGGTGCCTTGCACAGGAGAGTGATGCCTCTAGTGAAAGGGTTTGTGTGCCCCTCTTGAGACAGCTGATGCTCATTTGGTCCTCACTGGACACTCTGCTCTCACCTGTGGCTCCAAGAAGCTGTTTACATGCGACAGCAGTCACACCCTGGTACACTGCTTCGACAGGCGGGCTAAACCAGGAAAGGGTAGTCAGTTTCTTTCAAATGCTGGTGAGATAGGGATATGCTTATCCTTGCTTGCCAAGTCGGTTCTGGTGGATTAGACGGATGAGGTCACCAGTGAGATCCAGCAGCCAGGAAGGTGGTTCTGCAGCGAAGGGAATGGCGAGCACAGAAGGCTTCATGGCCATCCGCTGCAAACACAGAGGTCTCCAGTTGTGATGATCGCTCGTATTACTGGCATAGGGATTCTGAGGTCGTGAGAATGGAACTGCCCCAGTGCAGCAGATTCTCCACTTTAAATACTTTCCTGCACAGGTTCCTGATCATCATTGTCAAAACTGATGGAGAACTGACAGAAAAATGGGTTTACTGGGTAGCTAATATAACGATTTAAAAAAAAAGTGATTTAGACTTCTGTATTTGGAGGAGATGAAGACTTCCTTATGTTTATGGGTTTACTGTTTTTAAAACTGGCTGGAAAAAAGAAAAGCCATGCCTGTTGTGACCTTTGGATGATCCCATTTTCCTCCTAGCCAGTGCAATATTTTTGAGGCATGTTCCTGTTTGTAGATTGGCAGCTAGTTTGCACATTGAGTTCCTATAAGACATAGGAACACAATTAGGCCATTCAGCCCATTAAGTCTACTCTCCCTTTTCATCATGGCTGGTCCTAGATCCCATTCAACCCCATACACCTGTTCTCTCACCATATCCCATGATGCCCTGACCAATCAGGAATCTATCCACTTCCGCTTTATATACCCATGGATTTGCCCTCATTACAGTCTGTGGCAGAACATTCCACAGATTCACCACTCTGGCTAATAAAAAATTCTTCCTTAATTCTGTTCTAAAGGGTCGGCCCTTAATTTTGACGCTGTGCCCTCTAGTTCTGGGTACTCTCACCCTAGGAAACATCCTCTCCACATCCACCTTATCTAGTCCTTTCAACATTTGGTAAGTTTCAGTGAGATGCCCATGCATTCTTCTAAATTCCAGTGAGTACAGGAAAGCTGCCAAATGCTCCTCATATGTTAACCCTTTCGTTCCCGGAATCATCCTCGTGAACCTCCTCTGGACTCTGTCCAGTGATAATACATCCTTTCTGAGATAAGAGGCCCAAAATGGTTGACAATACTTCAAGTGCAGCCTGACTCGTGTCTTATAAAGTTTCAGCATTATTTCCTTGCTTTTATATTCTATTCCCCTTGAAATAAATGCCAACATTGTATTTGCCGCCTTTACCACAGACTCAACCTGTGAATTAACCTTCTGGGAGTCCTGCACAAGGACTCCCAAGTCCCTCTGCACCTACACTGATATACATTGTGAGTAGGTTGTTCTGTTAATGATTTGGATGAGGAAGTGGAGTCTAATATGTCTTGAGTTTCCATGTGATATAAAGCTGGGATGTGCGTAGGATGCAGAGGTGTATCAGCAGGACTGATTAACAGAATTGGTAAGGATTGGGAGATAGACCGTAGAAAAAAGTTCAAAGTAAAATTTGTTATCAAATTAAATATGTTACAATATGCTACCCTGAGGTTTATATCTTTTTGCAGGCATTTTCAGGAAAAAAGAGATGCAATAGACTTTTACAAAATAAAACGACGAAGACTGATGAACAATCAGTGTGCAAAAGAAGACATACTGTGCAAATAGAAGTAATACTGAGAACATGAGTTGTAAATAGTCCTTGAAAGTGAGTAATGGTGAATGAAGTTATCCACATAGTTCGGGAGTCTGGTGGTAGAGTAATAATTTGGAGGAGTATGAAATTATCCACTTTGGTAGGAAAAAGTAGCAAAGCAGTAGACCTTTGAACTGTTTAAAGATTGGTGTTGATGTTCAGAGGGACCAAGCTGACCTTGTCCAGATGAAGGTTTTCAATTGGAAACATCAACAGTCTATTTCCCTTCACAAATGCTGCCTGACCTGCTGAGTCCCTCCAGTACATTTGTTTGTTACTATGGATTCTGGCATCTACGGTCTCTTGTGTCTGTTCTTGTACATGAATCACTGGAAAAAAACTTGTAGGCACAGCTAGCAGTTAGAGGTAAGAATGCTATACAGGTCCTTCCCAGGTTATGGGTAGCCTGGACTAGAGAACAAGCATTTGGCAGCACAATTGGAAAGATTAGCCAGCTGCTGTAGGGATGCAGGCACCTTCTGCAGAGCTGGGAGGCTGGATGAATTGCTTACTTCTGACAAACAAACTGCTTGGGTTTACAAACAGTTCTCGGGAATGGGTTAGGTTGTGATTATGCGGGCTGCGGGAAAATGATACCTCTTGTGCTTCTTGATCTCATCACTCAACATTCAGTGTCAACCCTGCTGCTTTGATCTGGCCCACGCATTCATTAACCAGGTCCAACACTTACTGTTATTGGATCTTCCTCCTCCTTACCCAAGTCAGCTTGTTTGTAGGGGTGTTGCTAGGGCGAGTCAGGGTGGGTCTGGGTTAGTTAAGATTAGGGTTAAGGGTAGGATTGGGGGATGTATGTGTGGGGCTGGGGGAGACAGTTGTGGAGTTTAGTGTCAGGAGTTAAGTGGGGCTGTGGCATATAGTGTTGTGAAGCCACTTTAATCTGGTCCTTGCCTTTCACTAACCTGGTTTGACACCACTTGACTTAATTAACTGGGTGGGAGGGGTCGGTGGGCGGGGAGTATACCCCTCAACAATGATATGCTAAACTGAACTACTGGAGTGCCACGTGGGTGGCTATAAATACGGATATTTACTGAGTATAATGGAAACGTATGTAAAGGAGGAAAAGTTATTGAATGGTTTATTGTATATATTTATTTTTGAATAAAGTATATTTTGAAATAAAAAAAAATTAACCGGGTGTGCACTATGACACATAATCAGTAATGTAACTTGGGGTCTTTGGGTCTTTAATCACTGGGTGACCCAGCCAGGATTGATCAGGCCCAGCTTGTGTTTTTCCCATGGACCAAGATAATGAAAGCCATGTCATTTCAGGGGTTTGTGTATTTTAGACCTCGTTCTTTGATGTTATTTTGACCATCTGGGGAGTAGAATACCTTGAGGCCTAGTTATTAGGCTTAATCTCAAAGTAAGATGTAACTTCCCTATTTAAAATTGCACTGATCTTTGTTTTGTATCCATTATATATAGTTCACGATTATTTGCACTATTGTTTTGTTAGTTTTTTAATTCTGATCCCAAGGGTAAAATTAACAGGGCTTCCCGGAGACTCAGTGTCACTCCACCCTGACCCTCTGAATTTAATAGTGACTTGTTTTCTGCGGACCCGACTTGGTCTTAACTCCTTTGTTACTTCTCGCGTCACTGTTTGGTCAGATTGTGATTATGCGAGCAGTGGGAGAATCACCCCTCTTGTGCTTGATCTCGTCACTCAAGGTTCAATGTCATGCAACCCTGCCACTTTGATCTGGCCTACACCGTCATTAAACAGGGCCAACCCTTGTCTTTTCTCTCTCTCTTCACACAAGTCAGCTCATTTGTGGGGGTGTGGCCAATGTTAGTCTGGGTGCACTCTGGGTTAGTTGGGGTCTGTGGGCCCTTGGATGTTAGGATAAGGGTTAGGGTTGACCTTATTGTAACCTGGGAAAGAACCGCATTGACTTTTATTACAAGTGGGTTGAAGATATAAAAGCATCTCATTGTAATTATGCAAGTTCCTAGTGAGGTCACATCTGGAATGCTGCGTAGGTCTGCTGTTATCTAAATTGGCAGGGCTAGACAGAGTGCAAGAAAGATTTAAAAATGCAAACAACAGGAATTCTGCAGATGCTGGAAATTCAAGCAACACACATCAAAGTTGCTGGTGAACGCAGCAGGCCAGGCAGCATCTCTAGGAAGAGGTGCAGTTGACGTTTCAGGCCGAGACCCTTCGTCAGGACTAACTCAGAAGAGTGAGTAAGGGATTTGAAAGTTGGAGGGGGAGATCCAAAAAGGAGAAGACAGGGGGGAGAGGGATGGAGCCAAGAGCTGGACAGGTGATAGGCAAAAGGGATACGAGAGGATCATGGGACAGGAGGTCCGGGAAGAAAGACAAGGGGGGGGGGGACCCAGAGGATGGGCAAGGGGTAGATTCAGAGGGACAGAGGGAGTTGGCTGGGGTGATATACTGTGTCCGGTGCTCCCGATGTGGCCTTTTATATATTGGCGAGACCCGACGCAGACTGGGAGACCGCTTTGCTGAACACCTACGCTCTGTCCGCCAGAGAAAGCAGGATCTCCCAGTGGCCACACATTTTAATTCCACATCCCATTCCCATTCTGACATGTCTATCCACGGCCTCCTCTACTGCAAAGATGAAGCCACACTCAGGTTGGAGGAACAACACCTTATATTCCGTCTGGGTAGCCTCCAACCTGATGGCATAAACATCGACTTCTCTAACTTCCGCTAATGCCCCACCTCCCCCTCGTACCCCATCTGTTACTTATTTTTATACGCACATTCTTTCTCTCACTCTCCTTTTTCTCCCTCTCTCCCTCTGAATATACCCCTTGCCCATCCTCTGGGTCCCCCCCCCCCACACCGTCTTTCTTCCCGGACCTCCTGTCCCATGATCCTCTCGTATCCCTTTTGCCAATCACCTGTCCAGCTCTTGGCTCCATCCCTCCCCCTCCTCCTATCATTTTGGATCTCCCCCTCCCCCTCCAACTTTCAAATCCCTTACTCACTCTTCCTTCAGTTAGTCCTGACGAAGGGTCTCGGCCTGAAACGTCGACTGCACCTCTTCCTAGAGATGCTGCCTGGCCTGCTACGTTCACCAGCATCTTTGATGTGTGTTGCAAGAAAGATTTGCCAGCCCGATCCCTAAGATGGGGGGGTGTAAGGGGAATAAGGGTAGTTGTTATATAAGGGGTATTAAACAGACTTCTTAAAGCATAAGCTGAGAAATGATCTTATTGAAACATACTGTACAATAATTCAGGGAAAATGCAGAGATCATATTTCCACTGGTTGCTGTGTCTAGAGTGCATAAACCTTCCAGCTAGTAAAGGATCAGCTATTTGATATGCTAAGTGATCATATCAATCTGACATGCAGGCTTCTTTGAACTAAACAACTTAGCCAGTATCGTATGGTTTGAAAGAAGTGAGATTAAATAACGTGTTGTTTTACATTGCATCTCTTGAGCAATATGTGTAGGTGCTATAGGCCCGTAAGTCTGCTCTATAGGCAGTATTTGTATGCAAAGCTGCCCTTTTAACTTCAAACAGATTACTGCTTGCTAGTTACATTAAGAACTGAATACTGGCTCCTGTTTACGACAAGAAGCTAAACAAAAATTATTAGTTGGAGGTTTAACTCAAAAACAATAGTTTGATCTTTACAAGTGTCAGCTGCTGTGTTTCAAAAGCTGAGCTTGACAAAAAGTACGTCCATTCCAACATCAGGATAACCCTTCCTGCTATTCTTTCTGCAATATCTGTGTGTTTTTTGCATCTGACCACCTAGAACTTCATCTCAGAGTAAAACACTTCTCCAGTTATGTTCTAATTTGTCAATTGAGATCACATGTAGCATGATCAACCTCCTTCTGACTCTGGCAAGAGTGTTAATATATGTGAACCAAAGCTAATGTAAGTCAACAACAGGAATTCTGCAGATGCTGGAAGTTCAAGCAACACACATCAAGGTTGCTGGTGAACGCAGCAGGCCAGGCAGCATCTCTAGGAAGAGGTACAGTCGACGTTTCACCATGATCCTCTCATATCCCCTTTGCCAATCACCTTCCAGCTCTTGGCTCCATCCCTCCCCCTCCTGTCTTCTCCTATCATTTTGTATCTCCCTCTCCCGCTCCCACTTTCAAATCTCTTACTAACTCTTCCTTCAGTTAGTCCTGACGAAGGGTCTCGGCCTGAAACGTCGACTGTACCTCTTCCTAGAGATGCTGCCTGGCCTGCTGCATTCACCAGCAACTTTGATGTGTGTTGCTAATGTATGTCGATACCTTTGCAGGAAAACAAAATGGAGATTGAGAAATGTGACTGGAAACTGAACATTTGGGTGGGTCTGTGGTGAAGAAATGCCATGCGTGTGCAGAATTGTTTAGATGGGTTTGTGAAAATTACTGCAGTTACTTTTGTCTGCAAGCCATTGCATGAAAGAATTGAATCAGTGTGATCATTTGAAGTGCTCTGGACTTCGTTATATATTCTAGTGGCTGATTAGGATTGGCGGTCATGGAAATGATAAGTTGTTCATTGTTATTGAAAATTGTGTAAGGGGGATTAAATTTATTCTTCAGTGACTACATTTCTCACAGCATATCCTATTTTTTCAAATTCCCTGATGCTGTACACCACCCCACCACCTTCCACGTTCCAGCTGCAGCTGCTCGGTCTGTGACCCAGGCCAGGCAGTCTTGAACTTCTCCGAACAGAGGGCCAGGCTGGGGTGATGGCTGTGCCTGGCATTGTTTGGGTGGGACATGGGAGAGGTGGTGGTGTAATTCTGCTGAATCGCTGCAGATCTTAGTGTAATAGGCAAATTGATTGTTTTTGGTGACATCAGTACCAGGGTCAGAAAGATACAGAACATGGATCATTAGAGCATGATACAGACCATTCAGCCCATGATGTCGTGCCGACCTTTTAACCTACTCTAAGATCACTCTAACTCTATTCTTCCACTCAGCCTTCCATTTTTTTTTTATCATCTGTGCCTATCTGAGAGTCTCTTAAATGACCCTAATGTATCTGTCTCTACCATCACCCTTGGCGCTGTTCCATACACTCAGTATTCTCTATAATAAAAAAAAACACTTCGCCTCTGACATCCTCCCCCTCATTCACCTTAAAATTATGCCCTCTCATATGAGCCATGATTCTAAGAAAGCTTGGATAGACAAGGAGAAAATCGGGGACACCAAGTTTGGCAGAGCCATTCTGGCGCAATATTTGGAGCATGCTCTTGCCATAAGCAACAGGTGACTTCTGCAAAGACCCCTGGCTGTGGTATCCATTGGATGATGTCATTGCCTAAATTGGAGTTTACAAGGATATATTCTTCCGCAACTTTGATAAATGCCAATGTCTCTCGGCTTGAGCACATAACCCAGTGCCTTATCTTCAGTGCATTTGTTCCCAACTACTGCAGCAACTGAAATGTTGCCTTGATTCCTGAAGCATGAACATGAATGCAAGCAAGTTTGCTAAGTATCCAGAAGATCTGCCAAAGGTGTTGTGATTTATCGGAACAAACTCTCATTGCAGTTAGTTTATGAGGACACTCAATCCTCTTTTATTGTCATTTAGCAATGCATACATGCATTAAGAAATGATACAATGTTTCTCCGGAGTGATATCACAGAAAACAGGACAAACCAAAGACTAACACTGACAAGAGTTAGGTTTTTCTGAAAAGAATACAGCAGCTGCTGTTGTGTAGGTGTCCTTTAGTAGAAATGACAAAGCATGAATTTCTACCCCCATAGCTTTTGCTTTAGATTTTGAAAACAACAGGCCTGAGTTACGGCCTGTAACATTGAAGAATTAACTTCAAGTGCAACTCTGGCTTAAGTATTGGATATCAGTGTTAAAACCATGTAATGTGTTCTACTTCCGACAGTTGCAGAAGTACTGTATATATTGTGTTATCAGTACTTGGCATTTAAGACTCGGTGTTATGTTTGAAATTGCAAATGCTGCCTTGTTGTCACATGGGGGGGTTAGTTTACTTGTTGGTTGAAAGTGGCTTTGACTGGGCCAGTCATGTATTGGCCCATTCAAAGATGCAACAGCTCTTTCCCACTGGTTGCCTTGTGTGCCACAGCATTGATATCTGAGTTTGTGCACTTATAAGAATAGCATGTGTGGGAGGCTCAGCCTTTTTTCTTTCATCTCTAGAGCCCACTTCACACTGAGCTCGTGACCAGTGTTGAAGAGCCATTGCGAAAGTATGCCCCAGATTTAGGAGGGTCTACATGCGCTCTTGGCTAAGTATCTGTTTGTTGTATATTTAGTTTTGTAGTTGTGTATCTTGTGAGGGGCTTGGATATTAAGTCGAATGTTTTATTGTTGGTAAATAAATGATTAATTATAATCAGTGTCTTCTGTCTCACTACCAAACCTGTGAACCTGCTTTCTCGTAGCACTTGTATGGCAAATAGCACAATGCAACAGAACAACTATCCTAACACTGAACTTGAGCTCTCTCTGAGTCTTTAAAGAGGCCATTAACGCTTTTCCATCTGGAGCAAGTATGTGTGTTGCCAATGCAGCACAATGGTTACTGACTCCAAGGGACATTTCCTGGAAAGAGTGATGGAAGTCCAGATGGGAGGTAATTTATTTTTTTTTAAGTCCTGGTTGTGTAAGTAATGGAGGCAAGCAGCCTGACGTGGATTTTTCTGGAATGGCCTTTGATTTGGTGGGGCAACAACTGCCAGCACACTCTCTTAATTCCTGGAACTTTGCTGGTTGTTTTGCGACATTGGTACAATGTCAAGGTAAGACTTTGTGTGCAGCTGCTCAGAAAAAGGTTATTACTTTGTACTTTCAACTCCCACACGGTCAATAAAAATATAAAATCTGATAGGTTCACAGAAGTCCAACTGTTCATGATATCTCATTTACTCACATGGCTATAAATGCAATGTGTGGCAATGCCAAAGGATATATATTCACTTGTGCGAACAATTGTCCAGACAAGCTCATATTAACTCTTATATTTTTGGGCAGACCTAAAGTCACCAAGGCTGTCCTTCCAAACAAGCTTCAGGAATTGCTGAAAGACCTCATAGGATTGTCTTTCAGTATCCCATTCATTCTTTCTTTATTCTTTTCTAAGCTGGCAATATGTTTGCTCATTTTTTAAATACTGTCAAATGTGAATGTGCTTCTCTTTCAAACTGTTCTTACTGAAAGGAGCAGCCTGGAAGGATGTAGGGAGTTGTATTCCTCAGTTTCAGGAGGAAGAGGAGGACATTGCAGCAGTGTGGGTGGAGCATCCACCTAATGTGTCTGAGGTTCTGGATCCAAACAGTCCTCATCCTTCCCATGCTTCTGGAAACATCTGCTTTCTCCATGTGCACTGTCTCTCACTCTGCACAGCACAAGCTCAGATACCAGCATATCATGTAATGAGTAACCAGAATCTAAATTTCTGAGTCAGTTTCACAGGGTGGAATATCTGGCTTCTGTGCCCGGCAGTTGTACCAGATGGGAAAGCTAGGTACCCGGAGGCCTTGCCAGAAAGCGGGACGCTGCAACATTTCTACACTGAAAGGGGAGAAGGTGGGAGTGCAGTACTAAAGCTGACAGCCCATTGTACTGCAACAAGTCGGGATCACATAAAGCATTTGTTTCTTTACTTGCATCTTGTCACTTCAGAGCCTGGCGGGCAGAAGCTTGATGGCTGAGGTTAAACCAAACGTGTAGTCTTCCACTGTGGTCAGCTGTGCATTGCGTGGCTAGTGGATTTCTCTACCACCGCCACAGAACTGGTTCAACCAATAAACCTGACACAGAAAGCTGGAGCTGCATCTGGAGAATATCTCTGAGCATCTTGCTGGTCTGTGTGCAGACTTCTGTCGTGCGGGAACAGGGAGGTAGATGTGGGATTTCGCAGCTTTACCAGCACCCTTAGATACACACAATATCTACTTGATTCTCTAGGATAATGAAATCGCTGAGCAAAAATGTGTTAACCTTCCTAAAAGTGTCAGTGTTTCACTTTGCAATTCTGGCTTGTAGATGTTACAGCATTTATCTCCCAGTTTGTCTTCTAAAATAAACCAAGGGAAAGAGTTGCTTGGGGGCAGATGACAAAGCCATATGCTGTTGAGTACATGGAGATGCATCAGCCTTCCACAGGCCACAATGAAAGCACCCTTTCATAGCTTGAGTATCATAAGGCATTGAGCAGCAAGTAATGGGATTGCACTTTTATGTTGCTGTCCATTTAAATTCCTGCAGTGTAAATAATAAACTTGGTTGCCTTGGAGAAGTTGGTTGTCTCAGCATAAAAAATGTTGAATGGCTTTCTTGAGCACCTTGCACAGGATTGTACATAGATGAAAGCTCAAAAGAGTAGTTATGTAGGCAGTCGTTCACCTCAGTGCATCTTTAAACTATCTAGTGCATTTATGTGAAAGAGAAATATCGAAGTAATTACAGTTTCAACCTGGTGATGAATACATGCATTTCACTAATTGTAAATGAGCACCAGCAGAATTCTTCCCAGATCACTTGGCCCTTTCTCAATTCTTTGAATAACTAGTCCTGATGAAGGGTCTCGGCCCGAAATGTCGACTGTACCTCTTCCTAGAGATGCTGCCTGGCCTGCTGCGTTCACCGACAGCTTTTGTGTGTGATGCTTGAAATTCCAGTATCTGCAGATTTCCTCGTTTAAATTTGTTATTTAATTGTGGCTGATTTACTTTACCTCTCAACCCCATTCTGCTTTCTTCCCATAACTATTTTTGGGCTTACAAAGAGAATATTAGCATGTCCCTTTAGAACAGAGAGAAATTTCTTTAGCTAGAGGATGGTGAGTTTGTGGAATTCATTGCCGCAGATGGCTGAGGAGGCCAAGTCATTGGATATATTTAAAGTGGAGGTTGATAGGTACTTAATTAGTAAGGAAAGGGGAAAGGTTCCAAGACATCCCCATTCTTAACAATGTTGAACCTCACACGAGTGCGAAAGAAAAGATTAAACTTTTGTATCTGAATTCAACAAGAACTGCCAATTGACCCTATCTCTGTCACCACCCACCTCAGTTCTATAAGCTGAATGGACGTGTTTGCTATTCATTATCCTCCATTCCATTGCTGTCAGAAGTATTCATTGTTTAAATCCCACACTCAGGAACTTCTTTTTCATTGAACCCCAGTGCTATCTGCTTCTTTGCTGGTTCAGCCATTTTTTGTTTTGATCTTGACCTTGGAATGGTTAACTATATACACTACCCCATAGCTGCAGATAATATTAAAAAATAATGTGTATTGGTGTGTAATCTCTAAGTTGATGGGAACCATTGCAATTTAAATTCCTTGTGGTTTCTTTATTAAGAGGATAAATACTAACTTCAGTTGTGTCATTTTCATAAAATCTGATTCTTTCAGAGTATTTGTGGGTATTTATTTCAACTGCAATTTAATGAAGAGCTATTGTGATTTTGATTATATATTTCTGTTTTTATGCTTTTGGTGCGTTTTGGGGGAAATTTCAATGGGTCCATTTAATACCAGAGAATATATACAATATACAACCTGAAATTCTTGCTCTTCACAGACATCCACAAAATCAGAAGAGTACCCCAAAGAATGAATGACAGTAAAAATGTCAGAACCCCAAAGACCCCTTTCCTCCTCCTACACACAAGCAGCAGAAAAGCATCAACCCTTCTCCGCCCCCACCCTCACTTGTTACAGCAAAAAGCATCGGCACCCACCAGCCAGCAAGCAAGCAATAGCAAAGCCCCCAAGAGAAACCATGATCTGCAGTACAGAAAAATGAATCACTCACCGGACCAATTTGACATATTACAGGTGCTCTCTTTCTCTCCCAAATAAAGGGACTGAAAGGTGTCACTCAGCAAGAGGGAAGACAAAAAACAATCGCTTGCTGATTTACAGTGTTAACATCTGCTTTTTTTCCCTCCGAGCTCGCTGATTTGAGATTCAGCAGCAAATTCTCCCCCTCCAATTGCCACTCGACCATGTCTTTCAGACTTGACTTTGAAGGAATGATTCTCAAGGCCAAAGGTGGGTAATAAGGGACCAGCAGTCGTGTGGGTGGGAGTAACATTCGGACATTTCAATGGTTGAAATAGACTAGAATGAATAGTGATTGTAGCTTGTTTGTCCAATTCAAACAATATTTGGATCATTTGCCTCAGCTATCTTCTTCCTCCACTAAATAGTTAGATCCTTTTTTTTATCCAAGGCTGCCAGATTTGGCACTCAAAAAAAGATACCCTTCCCAAATTAAGTAATCTTATCTTCTTAATTTCTTCTCTTGTTAAATTCTGCACCCATGCGTACTGCAGACCTCCCTTTCTTGTGTTGTTCTGATTTTGGACTTCAGACTCCCTGGAATTAGCATTGGAATTTGTTTTTTCTCTGTTGTCACGTGTATTGAGATGCAGTGTAAAGCTTGTCTTGCATATTGTTCATACAGATCAAATTATTACATAGTGCATTGAGATAGAACAAGATAAAATTTTTTAAAAAGCAATGTAGATTATTGCGTAGTAGTTAAAGAAAGTGCAGGTAATAAGTGTAATAATGTACAAGATCATGATGAAGTAGATGGTGTTTGCAAGCAACACACATCAAAGTTGCTGGTAAATGCAGCAGGCCAGGCAGCATCTATTGGAAGAGTTTCAGTCGATGTTTCAGGCCGAGACCCTTCGTCAGGACTAACTGAGTTAGTAAGACATTTGAAAATGAGAGGGGGAGGGGGAGATCCAAAATGATAGGAGAAGACAGGAGGGGGAAGGATGGAGCCAAGAGTTGGGCAGGTGATTGGCAAAGGGGATATGAGAGGATCATGGGACAGGAGATCCGGGGAGAAAGATGGGGGGGTGGGGAGAAACAGAGGATGGGCAAGGGGTATAGTCAGAGGGACAGAGGAAGAAAAAGGAGAGTGAGAGAAAGAATGTATGTATAAAAATAAATAACGGATGGGGTACTAGGGGGAGGTGGGGCACTAGCGGAAGTTAGAGAAGTCGATGTTCATGCCATCAGGTTGGAGGCTACCCAGACGGAATATAGGATGTTGTTCCTCCAACCTGAGTGTGGCTTCATCTTTACAATAGAGGAGGCCGTGGATGGACATGTCAGAATGGGAATGGGACGTGGAATTAAAATGTGTGGCCACTGGGAGATCCTGCTTTCTCTGGCGGACAGAGCGTAGGTGTTCAGCAAAGCGGTCTCCCAGTCTGCGTCGGGTCTCGCCAATATATAGAAGGCCACATCAGGAGCACCGGACGCAGTATTCCCAGTCTGCGTCGGGATCTCCCAGTGGCCACACATTTTAATTCCACGTCCCATTCCCATTCTGACATGTCCATCCACGGCCTCCTCTACTGTAAAGATGAAGCCACACTCAGGTTGGAGGAACAACATCTTATATTCCGTCTGGGTAACCTCCAACCTGATGGCATGAACATCGACTTCTCTAACTTCCGCTAGTGCCCCACTTCCCCCTAGTACCCCATCCGTTATTTATTTTTATACATACATTCTTTCTCTCACTCTCCTTTTTCTCCCTCTGTCCCTCCTGACTATACCCCTTGCCCATCCTCTGTTTCTCCCCCCCCCGCCCCCTGTCTTTCTCCCCGGATCTCCTGTCCCATGATCCTCTCATAACCCTTTTGCCAATCACCTGTCCAACTCTTGGCTCCATCCCTCCCCCTCCTGTCTTCTCCTATCATTTTGGATCTCCCCCTCCCCCTCTCACTTTCAAATCTCTTAGTAACTCTTCCTTCAGTTAGTCCTGACGAAGGGTCTCGGCCTGAAACGTCGACTGAAACTCTTCCAGTAGATGCTGCCTGGCCTGCTGTGTTTACCAGCAACTTTGATGTGTGTTGCTTGAATTTCCAGCATCTGCAGAATTCCTGTTGTGGTGTTTGCAAGCATGAGTTTTCAATTTGGGGGAAAAAAAACTTATTTTGCCAAAGTACTGGACTCAAAATTTACTCTTGAAATTAACCCCGAGCTGTTCCTGAACAGAAAGAGTTTCAGCTTGAAAGAACTTGCCCAGGAACTTGTATCAAATTTCCAATGTCCTTGCATCTCCAGACTTCAGTTCAGATAAATTTGCATTCATAATATTCCTGTTTGATGTAACATCTCTACTTAGAAACCTCCGTCTTATTCTGATCAGTCCCATTTGAGGGATCATGTTGTAGAAAGTAACATTTTATCCCAGCACTTGGGAAGTTTGCAGTCATCAATTTTATTTTTAATTTTTGATTGTATGTCAGTTCATGCAAACGAGAATTTTGTTTGGCAGTTTTCATTTTGTATTGATGTTATGAGTTTTCATTGTTACACATGAATGTGGAAATATAACCTTATATTTCAGCAATTTATTCTAATGTGAATAACTATAGTATTCTAATCTTGAAATAGGGCATTTGTGCTTCACAGAGGACAAGAGAGTAAAGATCAATTTATTAAAGATATTCGAAGTCAAGTAAAAGAAGTCAAGAATCAGAACTTTTAAGGCACATGGTATTTCTGGTTACTTGCTGCACTGGATTCAAAATTAGTTTGCCTGTAGTGCAGGGGTGGTGTGCTGTTACTATTGGAAAATGTAAATGCATACATTGTATTTTCTATGTATTACAGTATTTACTCAACAGTATTTCAGTATTCACTCAAATGCACACATTATATTTTCTATATTTACTATGTAACCACTGCTAGCTGAATAGAGGGTATTCACTATGTAGCCATGACTTTTGACCTAATCACTATTAATTCAGGAAGAGAACTAGAATGAAACCAAGTAGGAAGATAATGGTGGCGAGTAAGGTAATGAAATATGTGGCAGTATGTCAAAACAAGACCAATTAAGAAATAACTGTGGTTAGGGATGAGGGGACACCTGGTCTAAAAAGTAAACTAGGACATAATTAAATTGGGGAGTAAAACAATAGTGGAAGGTCGAGAGCGGATGTATCGATGATATATGATCACAGGCCGCCTGGATATGATAATGTAGCTAAGATAGGAGATTGCTATAAAGAATGCTGTGTACAAGCCTCGATGGGCAGTCAGCTACTAGCTTTCTGATTGTCTCAGCTTTGATTTGCAAATTAAAGTTTAAAACTTCTTGAAGGATTTTCTGCGTCTCCTTATTGTTTGTAAGAAACGAGAAACCACGACATTACCAGCAGGGATCTGTTATTTGTAATGTATACAAGTCAGGCAAAAACAAAAGTGGGCTGAATGGTAAGTTTGCAGAGGACGCCAAAATTGGGGAGTTGTGGATATGAGGGAGGTAATCAAAAGTTGTAAAATGGCAGATGGAGTTTAATCTGAGCAAGTGTGAGGTGTTGCACTCTGTGAAGTAAGAGGAAAGTAGTCAGACAAAGGCAGGACGTTAAGAAGCACTGATATACAGGGGAATCCTGAGCTGTTGGTCTGTAGCTCCCTGAAAGGGGGCAACAGAGTGGATAAAGAAGTAAAGAAGGTGTCTGGTGTACTTGTCTACAGTGTGTGCAAATTGGCAAGTCATGTTGCAGCTGTGTAAAACATGACCACATTTGAAGCAATGTGCGCAGTTTTAGTTGCCACATTGTTGGAAGACTGGAAGCTTTGGAGAGGGTGCAAGGGAGGTTCATCAGGGCATTGCCTGGATTTGAGTGTATTAACTATAAGTGGCAATTGGGCAAACTTAGAATTGTTTTCTTTGGAGTGACAGAGGCTGAGGGGAAGATTGATAGAGGTACATAAAATAATGAGAGACGTGGGCAAGAAAACGTCGACTGTACCTCTTCTAGAGATGCTGCCTGGCCTGCTGCGTTCACCAGCAACTTGGATGTGTGTGACGTGGGCAAGTAGTGTATTTTTCCTAGGGTACAAATGTCAAATGCTAGAGGGCATAGATTTAAGATGAGAGAGGGGAGTTTAAAGGCGATTTACAAGGCAAGTATTTTTTTCTCTGCAGCAAATGGTAGATGCCTGGAATGCGCTGCCAGAGGAGATGGTGGTTCCAGATACACAGGTGACATTTCTGAGGCATTTAGACAAGTGAGTGAGCTGGCAGGGAATGGAAGGATTGGTTTAGTTTGGTATTGTGGTCAGCACAGATTTAGTGGGGCCGAAAGGCCTGTGTGCGGTGCTGATCTATAATCAATCAAAGGCATGGATTTAACGTACTCACTGAAAGCATCATAAGCAAGAAAAGAATGTTTTTTTTTCAGCAAAACTTTTATGTTCTAGGATATTCTGTCTAATGGAGAATTGAAGTACAATCAAGGAATTTTGAAATGTACTTGTAAACAATTATGGGACTATGAGGAAAGGCAGGAAAATTGCACCAACTTAGTAGTTCTTTTGAAGCTAAGGCATGCTAGGCTGAATGACAGTTCTTGTTTCTTTAAATTCAAGAAACATAATCAATAAATCAAAGGATTGCTTAGGAAATTGCATTTGGATTGTTGTCTACAGCTATAATGAAAGCTGTGCTGCCTATTGTAGCAATAGATTATGTGAGGAAGCATTGACTTTTAGTGCCATAATGTTTGGATGTATCCCCAGTTTCCTGTGTACTGTATCTATTTAAAAACAGACTGTTTTAATACAGAGAAGCTTATTAGCCAAGAATTGAATTACATAAGCTGTGTGATATCATTCGTTTATATTCAGTGAGTTATTATAAAAGAAATATTAAATGGGGAAGTTAGAATTGGTTGCAAAAGCCACATGATAGTTCATAAGGGTTCTATCTAGATGTGTCATATTATTGAATGGTGAAATGAGAGCCTGTACACAGTACACTGCACCAGCTTTTGTGTAGAACAACCTGTTGTACAATCTTTTCACATCAAATCACATAATAGAACTACACCAATGTTATTTCACTAAACTCATTAATGATGTTACCCTGCTGCTTATGTTCTCTTCTGCCACAATATTTACCTGTACCAGATTCATTTTAACCTTTCCACACTGATTTCAGTCATGTGCATTTTTGATAAGTGTGATCAAGCATTTAGAAATATATTTGGGAGGGGAATTGTAGCACTGGAATATCTCTAAACTCATTAAAGCCAAGGGATTTCACTTGGATTATAGGAAACCTTGCAGCCATTTAATGCATAGCAAGCTCTCGTGAATGGAAATATGATGAGCAGGAGTGTGGTTAATGTTAATTAATCTGTTTGTATACCTTGAGAGAAGAAATGTTGGCCAGGAAATTAAGTTAGGATCTGAAGACATAAGAACAGAATTATACCATTTGGCCTATTGAGACTGCCCTGCCATTTGATCATGGTTGATTTATTTTCCCTCTCAACACCATTCTCCTGCCCTCTTCCTGTAACCTTTGACACCCTTGCTAATCAAGAAAGTATCAACCTCTGCTTTAAATATACCCAATGGCTTGGCCTCCACAGCTGTCTGTGGCAATGAATTCCACAGGTTCACCACCCTCTAGTTGAAGAAATTCCCTCTCGCTTCTGAACAAAAGGGGTGTCCTTCTAGTCTGAGGCTCAGCCCCCTGGACATGGTGAAGATGTTTCCAAAGTGGAACAGCCTGGTACTACTCTATTTAAAAATTTCAATATTCAGTAGATAATTTGCAAAGCACTCAGCAACGTAATCTTATGATATCATTCTGTGAGAATAGGGTGGAGCCACTTAATTATTTTAAAAATGGCAATTTTTTTTCAGTCTACATTGGGCGCTAGGTTTCATAATGTAGTTTAGTCTTTGGAGACAATCAATCACAGCACTCCAGTGACTTATTGATCCAAGCTGGAGTCGTAGCTGATCTTGCATGATGTTCTAGTTCTGTAATGTAGAGATAGACTTTTAGTTACGTTGTAGGAAATACCATTAAGTCATCAAAAAGCAGAGAGCAATTTAATTCCTGTGCTTCAGTGAGAATCAGTTTTTGGCAGTATTGGATTGAATTATTTTCCTTGTTTAATTTGTGTTGTTTATATTTTAAAATAATTACCTATATGTAATTGTTCAGTGCTCTTTAGTGGTTGCAGTTGCCTTTGTATCTTTCTAGAAACCTCTTAGTTTCGTTGGCAGGTATTTCATTACTTGAATAGGATTTCTTGGTTATTTTAAGCAACTGAATTTGATTGAATTGTGTGTCATCAGGAAACTGGTATAAGAAGGCCAAGCCATGCTGGTTTGCTCGCCTCTGTCTTGTTCTTCCCCCTGCCACCAGGCTCTTTGTCTTTTGCTGTTTCTCTTTTTCCTTTCCCCTCATTTTGTTCTTGTAATACTTAATAAAAATCATCATAAGCAACAGGTTTTATGCCTCATTCTTGACTGACGAAGAATCTTGGATCAAAAACATCAGGATTGGACAGCAGGAATTCCCTTGTCTTTATTTTGAGGTTTTGGAGATGGCAAGTAATTGGTGTTTGCTTTGAAACTGTCCAACATCTGGACTAGACACATGCACAGCTAAGCCCAAAAGCTGCTCTTGGTGATGGCTTCCTATAATTCTGGTGTAATCAGTGGATTCAAAAGATTTCTGACAATGGCTTTAATGTCCCAGGACATTATAGAACATAGAGCAGCACAGCACAGGAACAAGTCATTCGCCCCATATTGTTGTGCCAAACCAGCTCAAAAGCCAATCAAAAACACTCACGTACTGGCACACTAATCCCTCGTACCTACACTATGTCCATATCCCTACATCTTCCTTGTATCCGAGTGCCTATCCAAACATCTCTTAAAAGCCTCTAACATATTTGCCTCTATCACCTATATTAGGTAGCGCAATCCAGGAATCCACCACTCTGAGTTTAAAAAAAACCTGTCACTTTATATCTGCCTTGAACCTGCCCCCTCTCGCCTTCAGTGCATGCCCTCTGGTATTAGACTTTACAATCCTGGGAAACAGATATTCACTGTCCACTCTATCTATACCTCTCGTAATCTTATAAACCTCCATCAGATCTCCCCTCCGCCCCTGGCACTCCAGAGAAAACAACCCAAGTTTATCCAGGTTTCCCTTGACAGCACATGCTCTCCAAACCAGGCGGCATCCTGGTAAACCTCTTTTGTGCCCTTTCCAAAGTCTGAATATCCTTCCCATAGGGGGAGACCAGAAATGGATGCAGTACTCCAGATATGGCCCAACCAGACTCCCATAAAGTTTTATAAGAGCAAGCATCTGATAAGCCTTCTTAACTATCTTATCGACCTGTGGAACCACTGTCAGGGAGCTATGAATATTATCAATATAATATTAGGCCTTGTGCTTCTTGGGCAGAAGACCAGAAGCTTGTTCAGTGAAGTAGATTTTTGGGTGTATTTGTAAAGAAAGATTGAGAGGTTTAGGGAGTAAATTCAGGAGTGAAAAGCCTTTACAGTTGAAGCACGGTTATCAGTTAAATTTGGGGATGTGAAAAAAACCCAGAACCGAGACATTGCAATTGTTGCGGGATGGAAGGAAGCTAGAGGTGGAAAGGATGAAACGTTGGAGAGGTTTGGAAAATGAACATTTTAAAATTAGTGGATTTAGTTTTTTTTTCCCCAAAAAATAATTGTAGGCCAGTGTGCATTTACAAACCTGGTATAACTAATGAATTGGGCATGGGCATTGGAGTTCTTGGAGAGTGGAATAGGGGAGACTGGCTCAATGTACATCAGAATAGAAAAGTATTGAGATGACCAAACCATGAATCAGGTTTTTAAGATCTAGTAAACAAGAGTAGAGTCACAGTACCTTTTTGAGGTGAACATAGGTCATCTTAGAAGTCTATATGTGGTTCTAAAAACTCAACCAGTCCAGCTTTGGGTATTTGCCAAGGAGGTGTGTTTATCTCTGCCATAATTGCAAATGACCCTGAAAATGAGCTCCTCTGAGGCATAATGTTAATTTTAGCAATGCTAT
Organism: Mobula birostris; assembly: GCF_030028105.1. Lineage (NCBI taxonomy): Eukaryota > Metazoa > Chordata > Chondrichthyes > Myliobatiformes > Myliobatidae > Mobula > Mobula birostris. The sequence goes on along the minus strand of NC_092374.1, from coordinate 29,031,252 downwards.
CAAGTTAGCAATCCACATACATATAACTGATTATGTTTGTCAGGTGTAATTCCCTCAAAATTACAAAATTAACATAGAATTTGTTTTAAATGTTATTTCTGCCTCCCTAATCTTGTGTGTATGTTTGTACTGGATATATCTGTTTAAAAATGGTACTCTTATTTTTCTGTTTAGTGATTGAGAATTATTCAATGTGATTGGGCACTCAGCTACCTTGATCACATCATTTGTTGCCAGACACTGGATCCTTTAAAAGTTGATTCCTGGTGTCATCTGTTATGTTTGTTCTGAATAAAGACAAACTTGCGTGGGTAAAAAGTTAACACATTGTTTATTTACAGAGTGGCTTCAGCTCAACCACATTTTACTCTGGACACTCCAACCCACCAGCTGAGTGTATGCCCTGTTGACCGATGACGTTTCCATTCTGGATAACCACCTACATTGCAAACTGGGAACTAAAGTTCTTTATTATGTACACAAATAATAATACGTCATCCCCTTTTAAAGTAAACAACAAAACTATATCCTCAAACTTACAAGACATAATAATGCTTTCCAACACAGCTAGTTACACTAACTTCAATTGTAATAAGCAAATACATTCCCTTATTCACTCAGCGACTGTCAATCCATCCTTGAGGTGGTTTAACGATCCTTTTTGGACTGCTGTTTGTTTCCCCGGATGTCTTGCTTTCATTTGCTGCATTAATATGTCTTTTTGAGAACTCTGATCAACATGTTCCTTTCTTTCACATCCTTCTTCCAAGATCTTATCTGTCCATCTTTGTTCTTGCTGTCTGACCATAACTCACTCCACGTAATTCTCTGCTCATAATGGAGCCCTGCACTACATCCATGTGATCAGGTGGGTCTTTGCACAAGTTCTGTCTCAATTCACAGAGCTCCTGTTAGATAGCAATTCTGCCTGTTGGTTTCCATTGGACTGTTGCTGTTGTGACCCTTGGGTCTGTGTGGTATCCCCATCTTGTTTTACATTTCCCCTTCAACTTCAGAGAGGATCATGGAGATGTTTTTTCATTTCCAGTTTTTATCTGGAAGTCGATGAGAGACAGACTTTGAACCAAAGCTGCATAATGTGTAAGCAAGACTGGCAACTTCTCCATCATGATCACTCTGTTCAGCACTGGCTTTCTGACTATCATGCTGGTGTAGCTGCTCTGGAAGTCTGTGGAAGGTGGAGTTCTTGTGCTTCTCTTGCATAACCTCTTCGGAGTCCTCAGGATGCTGTTTCTCGAGTTACCTCAGATAATTATCAGTCTCTCAAAGACATCTGTGTCCTCTTCCACGAGTGTTAATGGTTATTTTTGGTCTGAACCCACAATGAAAACTTTTTCCACTTGGTTGAGCTTTCACATGCACTCAGACCTAAATATTAGCTGTACTCTCTTTTCAACAATCAGGAGCTGTGCCTTTTAGGTTCTGCCCCTTGTGCTTGAAGATCACTATACAGCCCCATTTTTTTTTACTATTTTCTCCAGTATAGCCTGTCATTTTGAATTTGACTGACTATATCTTGCTCTTGAGAGCCTTGCAATCATCAATGTACATCAGATTCACCTGGGGTCTGGTGTCAAACTTGAATGTAATTACTGACTCTTTCATAGTCACTGGAACAATCCATTCTGTCTTGCCAGATCCTGCAGTCTATAGGGAATCTACAAAGATTTCCTCAGCAACCATGTGCACCTTTCTCTTGGTGGCCCCAGCTTTGTGGCACCCTACAATTGATTCTTCCCACAATTATTGCATAGGCAGGACACGTCTTTGGGATGTGTTTAGCTCCACGTTTGCTGTTTGAGCCTGTAGTTTTGGTTTGCAGTTACTTTGTGAAATGTCTTGTGCTCTGCCCCTCTGTTTTCACAGCATGCACTGTTGGTTCTACCCTGTGCAGCTCTTTTGTTTGTGCTTGTGGCGTCTTCACTACCCTACACACATACACTGCCTTTTCCAGTGTTGGATGTTTTTCACGGAGCAGGCTTTCTCCCAAGTCCATCATCTGGGATTCTGCAGACTATTCTGTCTTTAACTAGTGAGTATCTCAAATCTCCAGACTCCCAGGACTTAGTTCGTGAAGGTCAACTAAGTATTGGTCAAAGTTGACCTTTGTTTCTGGTCACAGGAAAAGAATTTTTACAGTATCTTTCAAACGTGATGATTTTACTTGGGACAACATACTCTTCATGTTTTGTCATTAAAGTGTCCAAAGTCAAGGTTGTCCCATCAAATTGAAAGCTGTTTATGGATGTCCACTGCCTATTTGCCAATTATATGTAGTAAGATAGACTTTCAGTTTTGCCTCTGGCTGTACATGCTGCTAAATGTATATTTAACCGCTGTTTGAAGCATTTCCATTTATCAGCTAGACTGCCAGAAATCTGCATAGCTGCAGGAGGATTTGGGTTATCCATTCCAGAATTTTTGGGCTCTCACCTGGTATTCACTTGGTGAATCCGGTGAACTTTGACAGCTTCAGGACATAATTTGCTCTCTGGGCAGCAGCTTCCCCCAGTTGGAACCAGTGTCTCTTAGTTGCTCGCGGTAATCATTTGTGCTCCGTATTTAGAGTTCATGCTGACTTCTGACACATTTTATGTTTGTTCTTAATGAAGACAAGCCTGCATGGGTTAAAAAATACTAATCCATTGTTTATTTACAGAATGGCATCAGCTCGACCCCATTTTACTCGGGACACTCTAGCCTGCCAAGAGCATGTGTGACCCATTCACTTCCCATTCCGGGTGTACCACCTGCATTGCGCACTGGGAACTGAAGTTCTTTATTTAACACAGCAACCACTGAGTTTAGATCATGCCAACTCTTTTCAGGATCAGTTGAAAGTAAGGTTAATTGATAGTTTTGAAGAAAGTTGCAGAGATATCGGGATTACCTGAAGATCTGAACCTGATGAGATTTAATTGCTTTCTAGTGACTGCATTCATGTCTTTCTGAACCGGTGGGAAGTGTAATACCAGGTTAGCAACCTACATAGAAGCTCCTTCATGGCTTTCAAATAACATTTCACAGAATGGAATGGTGTGCTGTGGCCCAAGAAACATACCTGGGGTGAATTCAATCAAATAATAGTGACTGATTGATCCAAGATCTTTCTTTTTGCTGTTAATGAAATGGGAATTGAATGAGACTATCTTCTTATCTTAGTTTCTCTGAGTGACTTCTTAACAAAATGCTGGAAGAACTCAGCCATTCAGGCAGCGTCAGTGGAGGTAAATCAACAGTCAGTATTTAAGGTCAAGATTCCTTCATCGGGGTAGGAGAGTTTCTGCCTGAAACATGAACAGTAAATTGCGTGGCTGGATATGAGGAGCTAGAACGTTATCATTCTGCTGTGGTAGAGGTGTGAAAGATCGTAGCAGAAAGGAGTGATTTTTTTTTTCCTTCTGTTCAGGAATGAAATATTGAATGCTACTGTTTAGAGCCTAAAAACCAACATTCCTAATGATTTGCATTCATCCTGTAAGTGTAAAACTTACAGTATGAATTTCCAGAGTTACCATCAAGTATATTAACTTTGAACAGAAAATTTGTTTAAAAAAATTAAACATCCTATCATACTGAAAGTGAAATGAAATGTCCTTCCTTTGAAATCAGCTATGTGTAAAATATACTGGGAAATGGCCTTGGGTATTTCTTTAACCTTGAATGATAGATTGTGTTTCCCTTTTCCTGTGAGGTCATGCATAATAGTGATTGACAGTTCAAACCACCTGGATATTCATTAAGCAAAATTTCTTTGGTAACTTGCTGTATTTTGTGTCCACTTGCCCTTAAATGTAAATAGGGAGATGGGGATTGTTAAAAGTGTCATATTAAATCAATCAAAGTCAGGTTTAATATCACTGGAGTTTTTTTTTTACTTTGTGGCAGCAGTACAATGCAATACATGATTAAAAGTAGAAAAACTGAATTACAGCACGTGTACTATATATATATATATATATATATATATATATTATATATATATATATATATACTGTGTATATGTATATTAAATAGTTAAATTAAGATAAGTAGTGCAACAAACAGAGATTTAAAAAGTAGTGAGGTGATTCTGATCCTGAGTGGTTACACCTTTTTAAAAACAACTCTTCTTGATGGGCTATGGTTGGTTTCTGGGCTTGAGTTAATTCAGTTTAAATCAAATATGATCTATTGATTATATCCCTGGTAGCTCGCGTCCAGCATCTTAAGTTCAAAATGTGTTGTATTTCTGTTGTTGCTGTCATGTGTAAATCTTGCCTATCACCTGCTAACGTGTACGCCTTGTCCTCTCCTGCCCCTCACATCATCTTATTCTTGCTTCTGTCCTCTTCCTTTCCAGTCCTGACGAAGGGTCTTAACCCAAAACGTTGACTGTTTATTCTCCTCCATAGATGCTGAGTTCCTCTAACATTTTGTGTGTATTACTTGGTAATGTAATCAATGTCCTTTAAGACTTCCATGGAACAAGTTATACCTGTTAGAATTAATCTAAATCAGTAAAATTGAGATTTGCATCTTCGCTTATTGTGAAAGAAAATAACTTGAATTCTTTCCTTAGTCAGATTCTTGATGGCTAGAGAGATGTTAGAATAGATATGATGAAGCAAGATCAAACTGGTTACAAGAATTTAGATTACTGTTGCGCTCTGTTCTGAATAATTATTGAACACAGTGAATCCATACCACCTTTCAGAAGAATGGATTCATTTACGTTTTTGACAGACCGAAACTGACAATCAGTTTAAGTAAAATTGACCAAGCTGGGAAGAAACTAGATGGCCAGGAGTAAGTACATTGTTTCCTCCAGGTGCTCTGGTTTCCTCCCACAGTACAAAGATATGCAGGTTGGTAGGTTAATTGGTCACCGTAAGTTGTCTTGTGATTAGGTTAGTATTAAGTGTGTGGGTTGCTAGGCAGTGCCCAGCAATGTGGGTTGTTGGGCTGGAAGGGGCTGTTCCACACTGCATCTCTAGATTAAAATAAATATACTGTATGGATTTCAGCTTAAAAGAAACTATTCAAACACATCTGTATCGCCACATTTACCTCTTAGTTCAACTGTCACCCAAAATACAGATAAAGCTGCACACGACAATGTAATTTATCAGTAAATGTAAAGTGGGAGACATTTACATTACTTGCATTTCGATTTGTTTTGAGTTGGCCAAAAATGTTTAAGAAAATTACATGCTGGATTCTTACAAACATAGTTACTCAAAATGAAAAGATGTCCAGGATAAAGCTAATTAATATTCTAAATGTTAATTCTCCCCCACCAAATCCAAGGACGTTTTGAAAAGATTGTGTTGTATGACCTTTTGATATCTTGCCGTGAATTAGAATAAGACAAAGAAACAAATAAACTTACCATGGGTGTTATTGAGTCTGCACACCCTTCGAGAAAGTTGATTCTTAATCTGAATTAACTCAATTAGGAGATTTAATGGTATACTGTGTTTATTATCTTCTTGCTTGGAGATAAGTTATGTCACTAGAGCTAATTGATTCTGTTAAGACTATGTTCATACAGCTGTGTAGACAATTTCAAATTTTTTTTTTTCAAACTATATTTAGCGGTCTTGTATACCTGCTGTCTAAATTAGGCCTGAGCTTGTCCACGTAGAATAAAATGAATCAAACTTCACAGCACAGCTCAATCCAGTAATTATTGCCAGGAAAATGCTAGAAGCAAAGTAAGCACAAACATTGCCCAAGATGTAACTTGCAACATTACATAATTTAAAACTATGGTTATTTATGCCATTTTGGAAGTCTTAACCAATTAATCTGATCAACCATTCTATCTTCCCCTGCATTTCCTTTATCATTTACCTCAGTCACTACACTGTAAACACTTTAAACCACTTTTTATAACGCTGATTATATTATAAATGCATACTGATATTTATGATTTTTTTCACATTTTTTCCATATCTGTACTTTAACCTCTAACTTTTTTATGTCATTCCTTAATCTTTTTGATTGTTGTTTCTTGTTGTATGTCACACCAACACACCACAGCAAATTTCTAATACATGTGAATGTATATGGCGAATCAAGTTGATCCTAAACACAAGAACCTCAGCAGGTCAGGCAGCGAGTATGGAAATGAAGTCAACGTTTTGGGTCAAGACCCCACCTCAGGGCTGCAAAGGAAGGGGGAGGATGCCAGAGTGAAAAGGTGGATGAAGGGGAAGGAACCTAGCTGGAAGGTGATAGGTGAAGCCAAGTGGGTGGGAAAGGTCAAGGGCTGGATAGGAAGAAATATGATAGGAGAGGAGAGTGGACCAGAGGAGAAAGGGAAAGGGGAGAAGATACGGGGGAGGTAATAGGCAGGTGACAAGCGGTTAAAGGGCAGAGTGGGGAACAGATGGGGGCAGTTAATTCTTGTAGTTGATTACATGCAACCACTGGAAAACTATTTGATATAAACACTAAAGAGAGGGCCCTAGGCATTCAAGTTCATAATTGGCTTAAAGTGGTGTAACAGGTGGTCAGGATGTTGAAAAAGGCATTTTGACATGTTGGCTTTTATTTGGGGCATCGAATATAGGAGTTGGAAGGTTACATTGTATTTGTATGAGTCATTAGAAGTTCTTTGTACAGCTTAATTTGCCCTGTTGTAGTAAAGACTTGTTAAACTGGAAAGAGTACAGAAAGGATTTGTGAGGATGCTGCTAGGATTAGACAGCCTGAGTTATAAGGTGAAGTTAGCCAGGCAAAGTCTCTATTTCTTAGAACGTAGGAGAATGAAGGGTGAACTAATATTAGTGTTTAAAATTAGGAGGTGCACGGACAAGGTGGATGGTAACATGCTTTTTCCCAAGGTAGTGGAACCCAAAATTATTGGGCACAGGTTGAGGCGAGAGGGGAAAGATTTAAGATTGACCCAAGGGGCAACCTTTGCACGCAGAGTGTGGTGGGTAAGATGGTGCAGGCATACATCCGGGATTGTCTGTGGGCTGCAGAAAATTGTACCAGTTTTCTTCTTAAATATACTCCCCTTTGAATTACTTTCACTGTAATATGCAGCATGTAAATTCCCTCTTGACTACAGACTGTGAAGTATCATCAATGATCTTCAGATCTCACGTTTGACTTTTAAATGCAGAGCAGAAATCATGATCTACAGTGAAGCAGTTAAGTGCAGTCCCTTCAAGGGTCAACACGACAAGAGAGGCAGAATACAAACCAGACTGAAGCTCGGGGAGATGAGGCCTCCTCCAGCCAGTATCTTGTTGGCAAATGTACAGTTGCTAGAAAGTAAGACTGATAATCTCAGGGTAAGGCTGCTGTGTCAGAGACAGATGAGGTAGATCGCCATTGTTTGTTGTACTGGGAGTTGGTTAAATGTGGATACTCTGGATGCCATGATACGACTGGAAGGTTTTATTATTTCCAGATTGGATTGAACCGCGATCTCTGGTAAGAAGAAAGGTGGCAGCGTGTTCTTTTTAGTCTATTGTCTGTTGGTGTTTGGATGCTGAGGTTATGACCATTTCTTGTTCCCCTGACTTAAAACATCTCATGATTAAACGTTGACCATTCTATTTGCCTTGGGAGTTCTCATCCATGATCTTGACCACGGTTTGCATACCACCAGCAGCTGATGATAAGCAATCCATTCTGATGCATTTCCAATTACAGTCAGCAACTTTAACCAGGCCTGTTTGAAGAAAACACTGCCCAATTATTACCAGCACGCAACCTGTTGCACCAGAGGTCCGAGCACACTAGACCACTGCTAAACTATAATAAGGAATGCCTATTGTTTCTTCCTGAGACTGCATTTTGGCAAGTCAGATCATTTGGCTGTATTCCTACTACTCCATAGAACCTAAAAAGGTCTCCAGAGATCAAGACAACTAAGAGATGGTCGTGGGAGGCAGAGGAATGGTTTCTCGATTGCCTTCAGTCAGTGGACTGGGCCGTGTTCAAGAAAGCCATCTCAAGGGCAAAGTGGAGATTCTGGACTAGACTGGAGCCAACAAGGGAAGCTCGACAGCTGTGGCAGGGTTTGAATACCACAGCCTCCTACAAAGTTAAACCTTGTGACATAGGGGACAGCAGAGCTTTTGCTTCCAGATGAGCTCAATGTTTGCTTTAACCACCAGAACAGGGAGGAACCATCGCACACCCCGATGTCTCATGATGATTCTGTGGTCTCAGAATCAGAAAAAAGACTGTCTTCAGGAGAGTGAATCCAAGGAAAGCATCAATTCCAGATGGCAAACCTTCACAGGTATTGAAGACCTGTGGTGTATTCATAGATATCTCCAACCTTTCACTATGGTAGTATGTGGTACCCAGCTGCTTCAAGCAGGCTTCAATCATACCAGTGCCAAGAAAGAGCATGGTAACTGTCTCAATGACTATCATCCAGTGGCACTTACATCCATAGTGAAGCTGGTGTTGAAGCATGTCAGATCCTGTCTGAGTGGTGACTTGGACCTCTCCAATTCACCGACTGAAGTAACAGGTCAACAGCAGATGCCATCTTGTTGGCTCTTCACACAACCCTGGGGTATATGGACAGCAGAGATGCAAACATCAGGATGCTCTTTATCAAGTACAGCTCAGCATTCATTACCATCATCCCCTCAAAACTAATCAGTAAACTCCAAGACCTGGGCCTCAGTACCCCCTTGTGCAATTAGATCTTGGATTTCCTCACTTGCTAGACTCCAGTCAGTTCAGATTGGCAAAACTATCTCCATAATTTCTGCCGGCACAGGAGCACTACAGGGATGTGTACTTAGCCCCCTGCTCTACTCGCTTCACACCTATGACCATATGGCTAAGTAAAATTCCAACACCATTTTCAAGTTTGCTGATGACACCACTGTTGTGGCCCATATCAAAGGTGGTGATGTATCAGCATACAGGAGGGAGATGGAAAATTTGGCTGAGTGGTGCCATAACAACAACCTCTCACTCAATGTCAATAAAACAAAGGACCTGATTGTAGACTTCAGGAGAGGGAAGCCAGGGGTCCATGATCCAGTAATCATTGGAGGATCAGAGGTGGAGAATGTCAGGAACTTCAAATTCCTGGGTGTCACCATCTCAGAAGACCTGTCCTGGGCCCATTGTATGAATATAATTGCGAAGAAAACATGATAGCGCCTCTACTTCCTGAGGAGTCTACGGAGATTCGGCATGTCATCAAAAACCTTGGCAAACTTCTATAGATATGTGGTGACTGGTTGAATTATAGCCTGAGAAGGGAACACCAATGCCTTTGAGCAAAAAAACCTTACAACAGCTAGTGAATTCAGCCCAGGAGATCACGGTTAAATCCCTCCCAACCATTGAGCACATCTACTTGAAATGTTCTCATAGGAAAGCAAGCATCCATCATCTGAGATCCTCACCACCCAGGCCATGCTGTTTTCTCGCTGCTGCCATCAGGTAAAAGGTACAAGTACCTCAGGACTCACATCACCACGTTCAAGAACAGTTGCTATCCCTCAACCAAATGGCTCTTGAACAAAATGGGATAACTATACTCATTCTATATCTGGTGTTCCCACAACTGATGATCTCACTTTAGCATGCTCGTTCCTTATTGCTATTTATTTATTTGCATTTACACAGTTTGTTGTTCATTGATCCTGTTTACAGTTACTGTTCTATAGATTTGCTGAGTATACCTGCAGAAAAAGAACGTGTTGTATATGGTGATGCGTGTACTCTGATAATAAATTTTACTTTTTACTTTGTATATTACATAAACTGCCAGAGAAAGTGGTTGAGGCAGGTACAGTGGGTTCACTTAAGAATCACTTGGGTTCATGGTAGGGAGGGGCTGAGTGGGATATGGGCCAAAAGCAGGAAATTGGGACTGGCTGGGTGGGACGTGTTCGGCATGGACTTTTGGGCTGCATCCATGCTATATTGCTCTATAACTCTATCATGCAAATATTGGAACCAACGCCTGATATTTCAGCTTGCACATCTAAATCTGACTGAAGGTGTTTGCTGCCATCAGTACAGGCCTGACTGTTTTAAATATTAATCCTGTGTATAGTTGATTTTGAGACAGCTCTGAACATAACACTCTCTGGGATCAAGTTACTTTCCTTGCACTGGAACAGATTTTGTATTTTGTCCATGGCAATTAATTTTGCAACAGATCTAGCCAAGTTTTTCCATCTGTTTTTGACGGGCCTCAATTAAGAACACACTTTGTATTATGACTATAATATGTGACTGGATTCTAATCCAAGTGTGGACCATGTTCATTCTAACTTCCCATCAATATGAATCATCACCCACATGATAAATGTCTTTCTTGTATATTTGTAATTTGTTTTATATTTGTAATTAAATTAGATCACTTTGTAGAGATCTGTTTTCACTTTGGCATGAAAGAGTCTTTTTCTGTTGATCAGTGTCAAAAAAGCCAAATTAAATCTACTGTGATTCAATGTTGTAAACAAATAAAACATGAAAACTTCCGGGGGGCGGGGGGGTGAATACTTTTTATAGGCACTGTAATTTGTTTATTATTCTGTTTTGGTTGTTTTCTTGACCTCTCTTTGTGACCGGTTAAAGAGGTTAGTGTAGCGCTTTATGGTGTGAGCTGTAAGATCGGGGTTCAACTCCTGCCACTGTCTGTAAGGGGGTTTGTACGTTTTCACCATGATTGCATGGGTTTCTCCCATATGCTTCAGTTTCCTCCTACATTCCAAAGATCCAAGGGTTAGTAAGTTGTGGGCATGCTCTGTTTGTTCTAGAAACATCGTGACACTTGTGGGCCGTTCCCAGCCCATCTCGGACTGTTTTGATCATTGATAAGAAAGCAATGCATTCCTCTGTATGTTGATGTATCAATGTACATGTGACAAATAAAACTAATCTTCAATCTTTCACCCCTTCTCAGCCACATTCTGCGGGTTAAATAACCTGTTTGAAATTACCTCCACAATGAGGTAATTGCTCTTTTAACCCTTTGATTGCCATTTCATTTATTTCTCAGGTAAACACACGTTTAATAATAACCTATTTGTAGAGCACTTTTCATACAAACAATGTTGTTCAATGTGTTTTACAATGGGATAAAGGGCAAACATGAAAATAAAAGACAAAATGATTAAATGGGCTTTGAGCTAGCGTTTAAACATGTCAACTGAGTTTACATCCCCTGTAGTTTTAGGTATTCAGTTCCACAGTTTAGGAGCATAGTTCACAAAAAGCTGATCTGTCAATTATGTTTTGAGAATGATTGTTTAAATTTAAGAAACCGGCAGGAGAAGATCTGAGAGCTCGAGCAGGATTATAAGCATCAACAATTCTGTGATGTACACCAGTCCCAGACCATTGACAGCTTTAAAAACAGAAAGAAAACTTTAAATTCAATTCTAAACTATATAGGATGGCAGTGCAGCATAGTTAGTACGAAGTAATATGCTCCCTCATCCTGGTTTTAGTTAAAAGTCTAGCAGAGGTGTTCCAAATGAGTTGAATTTTGTGAATAGATTGCTTTGGAAGATTAGTAAGAAGTTTAGTAAAGTCTCTATGCCCCAAGTCTTGCAGGTTGTCTGGGCTGAAACGCTATGACCTGCATGTATCAGAACAGGTTGTGTTTTTTGCTACTGGTACGGTTAGTACTCCCACAGCGTTTGCTTTTCCTTTAACAGGGAGTTCATCCTTGCGGAGTAATTAGTGATGGAAAACATAGACCTGGCCCACGGCTCATGTTGAAGTTGTTGAAAGGGATGGCTTTGAGAAATTTAGTCATAACTAACACTTACAGGTCAGAGCAAATACAAAAAAGTAAAAACTAGGATAGAATGTTTGTCATTTTGACATTTGCAGTTTTATTTATTTTATCACAGACTTGCGGACCAGCCTACCAGCTTGTTGAGTGCACTGCCTCCCCTGGTATTTGCCAGGAATGTCCGACGGCTATTCTAGGCCCATCTGCAGTTACTGCTGTGATTCCTATTCCAGAGACCTTTCCAAATCAAAGGTATTAACATATGAGGAGTGTTTGATGGTTCTGTGCCTGTACCCACTGGATTTTAGAACAGTGTATGTGGGGGGAGGGAATCTCATTCAAACCTATCAAATATTGAATGGCCTCAACGGAGTTGACGTGGAGAGGATGTTTCCTGTCATGGTGTCCAGGACCAGAGTATTTTAGTGGGGAAGTTGATAGGTCCTTGATTAGTAAGGGTGTCAAAGGTTACGAGGAGAATGGGGTTGAGGGGGATAATAAATCAGCCATGATGGCATGTCAGAGCAGACTTGATGGGTTAAATTCTACTCCATGTCTTTTGGCCTTATTGTAAGGATGGAGTAACCTGTCTCTAGTTCAAATTCATCCTGTTAGTCTTTGAGCCATCTATGTAATTTAATGGTTCCCTTTCAGGAGTCCAATAAGACAGTCTACCTACTGACAATGAGACAGGATAACTTCCCTTTCTTAATATTCTAATCTGCTGTTACCATTCATCCTAACCTTGCTGTATAAGAATTCTTTTTTCCCTTGTCCACCTCCATGACATGCAGTGAATGCTTACTTGTCTCTCTCTGTCGTTATCCCAAAAATCTCCACCGTAGTACCTTTGAACACTGGCTGCAGAACGGTCATTTCTAAATTATTGCTCATAGTATTCTATACACATTCTTTCAGTAACTGAGAACAGCCATAGTGAGAACCCCCAAGGGTTCATGTGGCTAATTTACGTACTAATGACTAATTAACATACATTTTTGGACTGTGGAAGGAAAGCATGCACTCACAAGGACATAGAAGCTTAAACACAAAATAATCTGCAGATGCTGGGGTCAAAGCAACACTCACAACACGCTGGAGGAACTCAGCAGGTCGGGCAGCATCCATGGAAGTGATGAGTCGACGTTTCGGGCCGGAACCCTTCGTCAGGACTGAAGAGGGAAGGGGCAGAGGCCCTATAAAGAAGGTGGGGGGGAGGGTGGGAAGGAGAAGGCTGGTAGGTTTCAGGTGAAAAAAACAGTAAGGGGAAAGATAAAGGGGTGGGGGTGGGGGAGGGGAAGCAGGGAGATGATGGGCAGGAAAGGTGAAGAAAGAATAGGGGAAAACACAATGGGTTGTAGAAGGAGGCGGGACCATGAGGGAGGTGATAGGCAGCTGGGGGACGGGGCAGAGTGGGATAGGGATAGGGGAAGGGAGGGGGAGGGAATTACCGGAAGTTGGAGAATTCTATGTTCATACCAAGGGGCTGGAGACTACCTAGATGGTATATGAGGTGTTGCTCCTCCAACCTGAGTTTAGCCTCATCATGGCAGTAGAGGAGGCCATGTATGGACATATCTGAATGGGAATGGGAAGCAGAGTTGAAGTGGGTGGCTACTAGGAGATCCTATCTGTTGTGGCGGACGGAGCGGAGGTGCTCGACGAAGCGGTCCCCCAATCTGCGTCGGGTTTCACTGATGTAGAGGAGGCCGCACTGGGAGCACTGGATGCAATAGATGACCCCAACAGCCTCACAAGTGAAGTGTTGCCTCACTTGGAAGTACTGTCTAAGGCCCTGAATGGTGGCAAGAGAGGAGGTGTAGGGACAGGTTTCGCACTTGAGCTTCTTACAAACAGCGTCGGAATTGAACTTTGAACTCCCAATGCCCCTGGCTGTAATAGCAACATGCTAACTGCTATATTACCATGGTTCCCCTATGTGTACTCCTGGCCACCAATATTATATTTCACCTGTTTGGATCAGGATCAAGGTATGTATTGAGCAACAGGCAGTTAGCCTAAAATATGTCACCTTACAGCAGCTTGAAGCTCTCTCCATTCCCTGTGTTCATCCTTTATTCTAGTTTAAATTATACTGATAATTTAGTAGCAGATACTCTTGCATTACTAAATTTTGGTAACCAACTAAACTGCTTTTCTCTAAAAGTTCCAGTTAGTACAAAACATTATTTCACTCAGACCAACAGTAAACTGATCCCACAACCTCTGGATTCATTTTCAAGGATGCTACAACTTGTGTTCTCAGTATTCACTAGATTGTTTATTTGTTATTATTTTGTTTTTTTTTGCATAATGTCTTTTGGCATATTGGTTGTTTGTGTGCAGTTTTTTCCATTGATTCTGTTGTTTCTTTGTACTTACTGCGAATGCTCAAGAAAATGAATCTCTGGGTGGGTGTGGTGATATCTGCTGTATGTACTTTCATATAAATTTACTTTGAAACCTTTATCATTTGCATTTTATGAAACAAATGCAGTTGCTAACTGTAAACAAGTAAAAACAAGTATTGAAGAACTTAAATTGTTTGCTGTCCACAGCTAAATTTTTCATTCTCTGAGGATAGAAACTGATCACTGGGAATTCAAATTCCTCATTTTGTACACCAGTGTACAAGAAAATCCTTTGGTCTAACTGGAGTATCGCACTCTTTCATTTCAAACTGACTTAATAGATTGTTCATTTCTTTCTGGTGAATAACTTTCTGAAAACTAAAAAATTTTAGAAGTTAAAGGAAATTTGTTTCTACAAGTAAACTGCATGCTCTAAGGGACAGTGGAAAAGTGGGAAAAGTAGACGGGACTTTGTACAACTTCTCATTCATCCAGCCTCTTAAAGAGATGTTTCTTAAAATTCTAAAGTAACACAGAAGCTTCCAGATAGATAATTAGTTTAGATGTAGGATTAATTCATTAGCCTAGTGGAGACTAGGTAAATGTCTAATATCTTTTACATTCGTCTTTTCTCTCTGTCACCCATTAGTGAAGACTGTCTCCTGCCAATCGATTATGAATCAATCCTCTTCCTCAGGTTTCATTATGACTAGACCACAATCCATCAGTAAATGCTTCTGAGTGCTCCTCCTTTCCCTTGAACTGTCTCTCAGTACTGTGCACAAATGGCAGCCTATTTCACCTCCTCCAAGTCTGAGGGGTTTTGTCAGTTTCTTGCATTCGAATTGAGTTGGCTCCACTGCAGTTTCTCTATTCACTGGTGTTCCATTCTGTGCACTTTACCAGATACGTTCTCCCATTCTGCACGGCCATTTTTTGATTTTTCTCTTTCCACCTATTTACCATGTTCTGTTCCTCAATAACTCCTGTCATAGCAGAGTTTACAATTTCCTGGTCCCTTATGTCTCGTGCAGCATTCATACTTTTCCTTGCCTGCTGAACGGTCAGCATGTTCTCCAGTTTACTGATATTGCTCCTGCAACACCCAGTTTAAATCACTGCATTCCTGAATCCTACATCGTAATGAATTGACGTGTATGGATCATATCTGAGGCAGACTTTTTGCTGTTCCATGATGCATGTGACAATAAACGAACAATTTACCAATTTAGTTTAGTATTATCAGCAAACTTGCTAACCATGCCATGTGTGTTCATATTCAAATCACTTACATACATAATGAGTAAAGGATCCCAACACTGACCCCACTAGTCACAGGCCTTCAGACAGAGAATCAACTTTCAATCAGCCCCTCCCCAACCCAGCTAACTACCTTCTAGCAATTTCTGATTTCATCTCGCTTGCTCTTCCAAATGCCATAATAGCTTTCTAAAAAGTTTCTTCTTTGTGTGTGTGTGTGTGTGTGTGTGTGTGTGTGTGTTCGTTTGTTCAGGTCGTTCCAGTTCTAACTGCTCCTATCAAAGCGTCCAATGAATGCGATGAAAAAAAATTGATAAAATCTGCTTACCTGTGCCCATGCAGGTTCAGCAAGTTGTAAGGAGCTGTGGGCAGGTTAGTGATTAAAGCCTCTGACAAGGTCCCATGTTGCAGGCTAATTTATTTTTAGTTTATTTCATTTGGAGATACAGCACAAACAGCCCTTCTGGTCCACCAAGCCTTGTCACCCAGCAACCTACCAATTTAACCCTAGCTTGATCACGGGGCAATTTACAATGACCGATTAACCTACAAACCATTTCACGCATGTCTGCCTTCACACCATCCTCCTGCCACCCCACCAGGGATAGGGTTCCTCTTGTCCTCACTAACACCCCACAAGTCTCCACATCCAGCACATAACTCTCCATAGCCTCTGCCAATTTGCCATCTCCAACAGGATCCCACCACCAAGTGCATCTATCCCTCTCCCCACAGTTTCTGCTTTCCACAGGGACTGCTTTCTGTGTGGCTCCCTTCATTTCTCCCCACTGATCTGCTTCCTGGTACTTATCCTTGCAAGTGGAATATGTGCCATACCTGCCCCTATATCATCTCCCTCACTACTATTCAGGCCCAAACAGTCCTTCCAGGTGAGGTGACACTTCGCCTGTGAGTCTTTTGGAGTCATCTGCTGTATCTGGTGTTCCTGGTGCAGCCTTCTGTACATCGGTGAGGCCCAATGCAAATTAGGAGACTGCCTTGCCAAGCACCTACACTCCATCTGCCAGAAAAATAAATGGGATTTCCTGGTGGCCATGCATTTCAAATCTATTTCCCATTCCTATTCCGACATGTCAGTCCATGGCCTGCCATGAGGCCACACTCGGGTTGGAGGAGCGACACCTTGTATTCTGTTTGGCTAGTCTCCAACCTGATGGCATGAACATCAATTTCTTGAACTTCCAGTAATTTACCCCACCCCACCCCACCCCTTCGCCACTCCCCCATTCCCATTTCCCTCTCACTTTATCTTCTTATCCGCCTATCAACTCCCTCTCGTGTTCCTCTCCTTTCCCTTTCTTCCATGGTCTTCTACCCTCTGCTGTCAGATTCTCCCTACTCTAGCCCTTTATCTCTTTCACCAATCATCTGCCCAGCCCTTTACTACACTCCTCCCCCACCCTGTTTCATCTATCACCTCCCATTTTGTACTACTTCTTCCTCCATTCCCACCACCTCCTTCTGTAACTTCTCATCATTTGTCCAGTCTGATAGGTCTTGGCCCAAAACGTCAAGTGTTTACTCTTTTTCTATAGATTCTGCCTGGCCTGCTGAGTTCCTCCAGCATTTTGTATGTGTTGATTGATTTTGTGAATGTTTCTTATTAAGCAGGTCATGGGGAAATTTCATAAGAACATCTTTTTGATATTTTGCACATAGTTACACATTTGTCATAAATCAATTAAAGGAAAGTTGATATGACCATTTGAAAGTGACGAGTTTAGAAGAAATTAGTTTCGTCAGCCAGGTGCAATGCATGAGAACTCCCAAGTCTCTTTGCACCTCTGATTTCTTAATTTTCTCCCCATTTGGAAAATAGTCTATGCATTTATTCCTTCTACAAAAATGCATGACTATACACTTCCCTATACTCTATTCCATCTACCATATCTTTGACCATTCTCTTAATCTTTAAGTCCTTCTGAAGACTCCTGCTTCCTCAACACTACCTGCCCCTCTACTCATCTTTGTATGATTGCTCTCAATCCATTCTCCTATCTCCTTGTAAAATGTAATGCCTACGGGATGGCGTGGTAGTGTAGTGGCTAGCACAATGCTTTACAGTACAGATGACCTGGCTTTAATTCCTGCTAGTGCTTGTAAGAAGTTTGTACATTCTTTCTGTGATCATGTGGGTTTTCTCCTGGTACTTCGGTTTCTTCCCACAGTCCAAAGATATACTAGTTTGTGGGTCATTGTAAAATTGTCTTGGGATTAGGCTCATATTAAATTGGGGGATCGCTGGGCAGCATGGCTTGAAGGGCCTATTCCACGCTGTATCTCAATAAATGAACGATTAAGAACCAATCGACCTCTGCTTTGAAAGTACCTGATGACTTGGCCTCTACAGCAATGAATTCTGCAGATTTACCACCCTCTGGATAAGTAAATTCCTTCTCATCTCTGTTGTTAAAGGGATGTTATTTAAGTTATTTTCCTTCCCAAAGGCGAAGAGAAGTTTCAAAGCTGGTCTTTTTTTTATATACCAAGGCTATCTTTATTTACTGATTGAGTTTGCATCTTTAGGAGCATAATGTTTATTGGCAGAAGCATTGATACCATATCACAAATAACCAATTGTAATCTAAGCCTGAATTTCAGTAATGCTTGACCCCTGTTACTGGGTTTGATGCTTATCTGGATAATTTGGTAGTGTCAATGTTTTAACATAATTCATATGTAATTGCTTCATTATGAGGACTTTAAATTCATTGTAAATGATTTGAAATATCAATGTTTTGAGCAACACACACAAAAAATGCCTTAGGAACTCAGCAGGTCAGACAGCATACCTGGAGAAGAATCAACAGATGACGTTTTGGTCTGAGACCTTTCATCAGGACGTGATTTATCCAGCATCTGCAGAATCTCTTGTGTCTGTCAAAATAGAGAAACAGGTTTAATATCACTGCTATATGTTGTGAAATTTTTAAATTTAGCAGCAGCAGTATATTATAATTTGTGATAAATATAGGGGAAAAGTGGAATTACAGTAAATGTGTGTATGTGTGTGTTAAATAAGTAGTGAGAAAACAAATATTATAAAAAGTAAGTGAGTTAAGTTTTGTGGGTTAAGTGTTTTTGATGGGCAAGTTTTTGGTATAAAGAGAGACGGGTGTTGGTAAAGTTCTTGACATGTTGATTTGGAGTAGTCTCACTCCTTGTTTGTGCTCTTTGGTTTTGTTTTTATTACTGCAATAAGGCAGTCCTGTTCCAGGTGATGGTTCTCTTGGTTGATTTAATCAGAGATTAGTTTAACAGCTTTGTTCCTAAACTAGTATGCAGAGGTTGAACTATTGATTTGAAGGCTCAAGTTCAATCATCATTGGGCTGGGAAAACTTAAACACAAAGAATAGTATAAACAGCATGTAAGTGATGGTAACCATGACAGTAATATTTATTAGTAATGTCATTCGGGGATGGAAAAATACTTTTCATGATCCACCACTTTTCACTGCCCCTTCAATTGAGAGTAGGAAAACAAAACCACTAACATTGCTAGTTGATGTCCAGATCCTATGAATAAATATTAAATTCACCATCAATCTTCAGGCCATTCCACTCTGGGATTTGTGGTAATATTACTTTGTGGCTGTATGTGCTATCCTAACTATATGTGCTGTGTGTGACTGCATGTCCAGTGTTTTGCACCTTGGCCCCAGAGGAAAATTATTTCATTCAGTTATATACATGTGTATTGGTTGAATGACAATTGAAATTAAATGTGCTGTCCGGCTCAAAATTAATTGCCCCGCCCTTGGATAAAAATGATGTGTAGGGAAAAATAAGCTGGTAGAGTAAAAAAACGGCTTTGATTGCCAGTTGGATATGTGACAACAGGATTTTAATGAAAATGGCTTTTTTGTTTAATAACTACAGATGCATGTTCTAATCTGGGAGTTGCTTACAGCAGAGGTCAGTGGCACTTCCTGTGGCCTGACTGGTTGACTATGTCACCATATGGAATCTTTGCTCACTGAGCTCTTGCTCAAATGGGTATTTTCAAAACCAATAAGAAGACAGTTTCTCATTCACATACAATCTTTTTTTATTCTCTCTCTTGTTCTCTTTGTACCAATCACATCTGCTAACCAATGTCAAAGACGTAAGAATGGATTTGGAAAACAGAAAATCATTGCTGGCAGCATTGGGCAATGCTTGTTCTTTTTACAATCTGCATATCCAATTTTAAATCAATTGGTCTGACTCAAGCAGTTTTAAATTTCCAAAGCCCTGTTAAATTTTGATTCCCTGTATTCAGATTTTGTTGTTTCATTTTTCAAGCACTGATCCCACTGTTACTATTTGTCAAATTGACTATGAGAATCTTTATACTCTTGGAGTGGTATTTTCTTACAGTTGTTTCATAAGATTTGCTCATTTTAAATGCTTTCAAATATAATGATCCAAAGATAGTTGTGCTGAAAATTTTTCAATCTTTCTTACAGGGTCATGTTCTGATGATTAGATTTAGTGAACTTTTTTCACTGAGTTTGTTTTTTCACTAATTTACAGTCTGTTAGAAATTGGAGAATATCCTATTTCATGTGAATTTCTATGCATAGCTCTCTGCCTCTCTAAAGTAGTTTGGGGAGAGGACCCAAACCTTTAACCCTGAATGTATTAGTCTTATGACATAAAAATATTTTATAATATAAATAGTTAAAGGGAAATTCCCTTTTAGTGGGTCTGGAGCAGTGACATTAAATTACGAAGTTTAATCCTATTATATGTTAGTATTTACCATGTATAGTGGGAAATCAAAATGTTTATTGGGAAAGTGTTTGTCAGCAGCATGTCTTATAGATACAGCTGAAACCAAAATATGCCAAATGTAAAACTAGCCATGTTGACTCACTTTGTTTATTCTATAATTATACTTCAATATGAAACTCTGCAAACCTATAATTTACTATCTGTCATTGCAGTAGAACTCATTCCATGGTTTGAAGGGAGCATGTTACATTTTAATCATAGGACAGTAAGACATGGGAGTAGAATTGGACCATTTGGCTCTTCGAGTCTGTACTGCCATGTAGTTATAGCTGATCCTTTTATCCCCTCCTCAGCCCCATTCCCCGGTCTTCTCCCCGTAACTTATGATGCCGTGTCCAATCAAGAGCCTATCGATATGTCTTAAATACACCAAATGACTTGGCCTCCACAGCTGCCTGTGGTAATAAATTCCACAAATTCACCACCCCCGGTTCAAGAAATTTCTCTGCATCTCTGATTTGAAAGGGCACCCCCCTATCCTGAGACTGTGCCCTCTTGTCCTAGACTCCCCCACCATGAGAAACATCCTTTCCACATCTACTCATCTAAGCCTTTCAACAGTTAAAAGGTTTCGATGAGATCTTGCCCCCCCCCTCATCCTTCTAAATTCCAGTGAGTACAGATCCAGAGCCATCAAATGTTCCTCTTATGATAACCCTTTCATTCCCGGAATCATCCCTGTGGACCGCCTCTGGACTCTCTCTAATGCCAACACACCATTTCTTAGATGAGGAGCCCAAAACTGTTCACAGTACTCGAAGTGAGGCCTTATAAAGCCTTAGCATCACATCCCTGTTCTTGTATTCGAGACCTCTTGAAATGAATTACATTGCATTTGCCTTCCTCACCACCCACTCCACCTGCAAGTTAACCTTTAGGGTGTTCTGCACAAGGACTCTCAGGTCCCATTGCATCTCAGATTTTTGGATTTTCTCCCCGTTTAGAAAATAGTCCGCACATTTATTTCTACTATCAAAGTACATGAACATGTATTTTCCAGCATTGTATTTCATGTGCCACTCCCTTACCTATTCTCCTAATCTATGTCCTTCTGCAGCATACCTGTTTCCTCAACAATACCTGCCCCTCTACCAATCTTTGTATTATCCACAAACGTTGCAATAAATCCATCTATTTCATCATCTAAATTATTGATATACAGCATAAAAAGAAATGGTCCCAACACCGACCCCTGCGGAACACCACTAGTCACTGGCAGCCAACCAGACATGGATCCTTTTATTCCCACTGATTGCTTCCGATCAATCAGCCAATGATCTAACCATGCCAGTAACTTACCTGTAATACCATGGTGTCTTAACTTGGTGGCACCTTGTCAAGGCCTTCTGAAAGTCCAAATATCCAACATCCACTCCATCCCGTTTACCTATTCTACTTGTGATCTTCTCAAAGAATTCCAACAGGCTAACCAGGCAAGATTTTTCCATAAACAACAGGAATTCTGCAGATGCTGGAAATTCAAGCAACACACATCAAAGTTGCTGGTGAACGCAGCAGGCCAGGCAGCATCTGTAGGAAGAGGTGCAGTCGACATTTCAGGCCGAGACCCTTCGTCAGGACTAACCAAGATTTTTCCATGCTGACTTTGTCCCATCTTGTCCTGAGTCACCAAGTGCTCTATAATTTCACCTTTCCAACCACTGATAACTGGTCTATAATTTCCTTTCTGCTGCCTTCTTCTCTTCTTAAAGAGTGGAGTGACATTGGCATGGTGCAAGAGGACTGGAAAATTGCAAGAGTTCCAATGATTTTTGAACGATCATTGCTAATGCCTCCACAATCACTCAATGCCACCTCTTTCAGAACCCTAGGGTGCAGTTCCTCTAGTCTGGGTGATTTGTATACCCTTGGGTCTTTCAGCTTTTTGAGCACCTTCTCCCTTGTAATAGTAACTGAACTCACTTCACTTCCTTCACACAGTACAGCAACTGGCACATTGCTAGTGTCTTTCACAGTGAAGACTGCTGCAAAATACTTATTTAGTTCATCTGCCATCTCCTTGTCCCGTGTTATTATTTCTCTGGCCTCATTTTCTAGCAGTCCTATATCCACTCTCATTTTTTTTTACATACTTGTAAAAGCTTTTACTATCCACTTTGATATTGTTTGCTAGCTTGCTTTTATATTTCATCTTTTCTCTTCTAATGATTCTTTTAGTTGCTTTCTGTAGGTTTTTAAAAGCTCCCCAATCCTCTGCCTGCCTGCTAATTTTTGGTTGTTGTATGCCCTCTTTTGTTTATACATTATCTTTGATTTCCCTTGTCAGCCATGGTTGTAATATTTTGCAATTTGAGTATTTCTTTGTTTTTGGAGTAGAGCTATGCTGCAACTTCCTCATTTTTCCAAGAAACTCATCCCATTGCTGCTCTGCTGTCATCCCTGCCAGCAGTTCCTTCCAATTTACTTTGGCCAACTCCTCTCTCATATCACTGTAATTTCCTATTCTCCACTGAAATACTGCTATGCCAGACTTTACTTTCTCCTTATTAAATCACTTTAAACAATCTAAAGTTGGTAATATTTTAAGTTTGATAGATATATTTTTCTGAAAAGGAGGGATTGGTATGAATAATAGCACCTATTTTATACGCACCTTTCAATAGCACAAGGAGCTCCACAGATTTGTTCATTTTCTATGTATTAATATGCTCTGAAAATAACCCACTGCCTTAAATCTTGAATCTGTTTCCATCTTCTTTGTTTAGTTCTGAAGATCCATTTACTTGTAAAGTTACTGCTGTTGCAGCAGTACCAAACGTAATAGGATGCCTAAATCCAGGGCTTGATTCGAGGAAGTCGAGCATGCTTGAAAAGTGTTTGTATGTTGATTTTAAGGAGAAATTTTGAGTGCGGTACTCTGTGCAATAAGTGTAGGATTCGTCTGCCAATAGTGCACCAAAGGAGGTGTGAAGCACTAGCTTTGGCAGAGGATGCTGGCAAGGCTTGAGGAACTTTCCAGAAAAGGTAGACAGACAGCTTGGGAAGTGAAGAAGCTTTTTGAAGTTGCGAGAGTTTTAAGTGTCAGCTGAGTAGGAATTTGTCTGGCGCGGAATTAAGTATTTGTGCAGGGAAGTGAAGGATTTGTGCACCGAAAGCAAGGTCAGACAGCATCCATGGAGAGGAGTGAACAGTCGACAAAGTAACAAGATGGTGGCAGAGACAGGGATTTATGGGATGTTTCAGTACCTGGAATGGTAAAATGTTGATTAAGTTCTCAACGGCGTGACAAGGGTCAGGCTGTATGGCGGTGTTAGTAATGCTGGTGAAAGTGGGCTCAGGCAATGGGCTAAAAACCAGCAAGTTGTTAAGTCTGAGTTCACATCTGAGGAGCTGTTTAGAATTAAGGGCAAGAAAATTAAATTCTGTATGAAGTTAAATGTGATTACAATACTGAACTTTGCACTGAACAGTTGTGAAATATTTTTGATACTTTATTGCACTTGGAGCATTGTGTAGTTTCAGTCACGAAAGACGTCAAGCTGGAAAGGATGCAGAAATAATTTATAGGTAACACAAACGTGAGAGGTAACTTCTTTGCACAGGGGTACAATTGCAACATTTAAGTGGCATTTGGATAGGTGAAGGGAGAGGTAGGGCTTGGAGGGTTGTGGACCAAATACCAGCATCTGGTACTACCAGGAAAGATGCTGTGGTTGGCATGGACTAGATGGGCCGAAGCACTGAAACAGGCCCTGTATTACTTCATGACTGTTTCTCTCCTCAGTAAATTAGCATTGGTCACAACACTGGTAGAACCTAAAGAAGTAGTTTATGAAGAAAAAGCTGGTACATTGCAAGTGAAAGCTCACTTTGTAAGCATGGAGAGCATTGTATAAATGTGGATTGATGCAACTATTCTCCTCTGGGTATCTACTCTCTGTGTATTCATCCAGCTGTGCCTTGGTTGTATATGCGAATAGCACAAAGCAATAGTCAATAATCCTTGCTGACCTTTACCACAGTTCATTGAGAGTTTGTGGAAGAGTGGGAGGAGCACAGCTGCTTGTTTGGCTCTCAGCTAAGGAGACAGTTGACTGGCTGACTTCAAGGTTACTCTAGGGCACAGGTTCCTGTTTCATTTATTGAACTCGAGCTCCATAGTGTACCTTGGGATTTAACGGCTTTGCTTTCGTTGTCAGAGTAATACTGTCCAGAAACTATACTTTTCAAAATTGCATTAAGATGTGTTATTGGTGTTGGATGTCAAAACACTGAGTAAACACAAAGAGATAATCTGTCTTAATAATTTCTCCTTTGGCTCCTCCCACTTCCTCCAAACTAAAGGTGTAGCTATGGGCACCCGTATGGGTCCTAGCTATGCCTGCCTTTTTGTTGGGTTTGTGGAACAATCTATGTTCCGTGCCTATTCTGGTATCTGTCCCCCACTTTTCCTTCGCTACATCGACGACTACATTGGCGCTGCTTCCTGCACGCATGCAGAACTCATTGACTTTATTAACTTTGCCTCCAACTTTCACCCTGCCCTCAAGTTTACCTGGTCCATTTCCGACACTTCCCTCCCCTTTCTAGATCTTTCTGTCTCTGTCTCTGGAGACAGCTTATCCACTGATGTCTACTATAAGCCTACTGACTCTCATAGCTATCTGGACTATTCCTCTTCTCACCCTGTCTCTTGCAAAAACGCCATCCCCTTCTCGCAATTCCTCCGTCTCCGCCGCATCTGCTCTCAGGATGAGGCTTTTCATTCTAGGACGAGGAAGATGTCTTCATTTTTTTAAAGAAAGGGGCTTCCCTTCCTCCACTATCAACTCTGCTCTTAAACGCATCTCCCCCATTTCACGTACATCTGCTCTCACTCCATCCTCCTGCCACCCCACTAGGAATAGGGTTCCCCTGGTCCTCACCTACCACCCCACCAGCCTCCGGGTCTAACATATTATTCTCCGTAACTTCCGCCACCTCCAACGGGATCCCACCACTAAGCACATCTTTCCCTCCCCCTCTCTCTCTGCATTCCGCAGGGATCGCTCCCTACACAACTCCCTTGTCCATTCGTCCCCCCCATCCCTCCCCACTGATCTCCCTCCTGGCACTTATCCGTGTAAGCGGAACAAGTGCTATACATGCCCTTACACTTCCTCCCTTACCACCATTCAGGGCCCCAAACAGTCCTTCCAGGTGAGGCAACACTTCACCTGTGAGTCAACTGGGGTGATATACTGCGTCCGGTGCTCCCGATGTGGCCTTTTATATATTGGCAAGACCCGACGCAGACTGGGAGACCACTTTGCTGAACATCTACGCTCTGTCCGCCAGATAAAGCAGGATCTCCCAGTGGCCACACATTTTAATTCCACATCCCATTCCCATTCTGACATGTCCATCCACTGCCTCCTCTACTGTAAAGATGAAGCCACACTCAGGTTGGAGGAACAACACCTTATATTCCGTCTGGGTAGCCTCCAACCTGATGGCATGAACATCGACTTCTCTAACTTCCGCTAGGCCCCACCTCCCCCTCGTACCCCATCTGTTACTTATTTTTATGCACACATTCTTTCTCTCACTCTCCTTTTTCTCCCTCTGTCCCTCTGAATATACCTCTTGCCCATCTTCTGTGTCCCCCCCCCCCGTCTTTCTCCCCGGACCTCCTGTCCCATGATCCTCTCGTATCCCCTTTTGCCAATCACCTGTCCAGCTCTTGGCTCCATCCCTCCCCCTCCTGTCTTCTCCTATCATTTTGGATCTCCCCCTCCCCCTCCAACTTTCAAATCCCTTACTCACTCTTCCTTCAGTTAGTCCTGACGAAGCGTCTCGGCCTGAAACGTCGACTGCACCTCTTCCTACAGATGCTGCCTGGCCTGCTGCGTTCACCAGCAACTTTGATGTGTGTTGCTTGAATTTCCAGCATCTGCAGAATTCCTGTTGTTTGCGAGATGATCTGTCATGCTGTTTAATATTCTGAACTCATCAGACATGAATTGTATGAAATGGCCTCTTGACAAATATGTTTCCATTACATCCGCTCTCTGCCATTCAATAAGATGATTGCTATTTTAATTCTAAGAAACAAAGCTTATATTTAATGTAATTTTAGTTCCTTCATTAAGGCTGACTAAATTTACAAAATATACCAGGAAGTAGGGTTTAAAACTATTGATATTTTGCCATTTAATTAGCAATATGTTAGTTACTTATTGGCAAATTTGAAACATTGAACCTGTTTAAATCTAGTTAAATTTTAAAAATTATGGGAGGCAGTCAGCCAAATCTTTATCCCATCATGTACTAGAGGATGTGAACTTGAGGGGAAAGTTTTCTTACACACAGAGTGGAATCGGCTTCTCGATGTAGTGCTGAAAGTGGATAGGAAAATGGCATTTTAAGAAGGGAGAGATGGGGAGAAGAAAGACAGAAAATTATAGGCCAGTTAGTTTGACCTCTGTTTGGGAAGATGTTGGATGTTAAGGATGTGGTTTCAGGGTACATGGAGACACATGATAAAATAGGTTGATTTCCTCAGCATGGTTCCCTCAAGGGAAAACCTTGCCTGACACAACCGTTGGGGGGGAAAAAAACAAACAAGATAGGCAAAAGAGAATCACTGGATGTTGTGTACAGTACTTGGATTTTCAGAAGGCCTTTGACAAGTTGCTGGACATGAGGCTGCTTAACAAGACAATAGTCAATTTTATTACAGGAAAGATACTATCGTAGACAGAAGATTGGCTGCCTGACAGAAGACAGAATGGGAATAAAGGGGCCTTTTCTGATTGGTTCCTAGTGACTAGTCATGTTCAGTAGGGGTCGGAGTTGCAGACATCCCACCTCTCCCGGAAGTTCCAGGAGTCTCCTGCATATTGATAGCGGCTCCCTGATGCCCGCAAATTATATACAATAACCCAGGAATCATTGTTTTTTTTTGGAGAGTGATGAGAGAAAGAGCGAGAGACAGATGTAGCAAGAGAGTGACAGAGAGCATCCTGATAGGTCTACTTCGCACAAAGAGAGACCAATCAGTTTTCTCTGTGGGTGGGCTTTACAGTCGATCTCTCTCTCTTTCATTGTCCATCAGTACAGTTTAGTGTCCTGCAGCGCCATGGCAGAGTGTTCCATAAAAAGAAAATATATAATGTACTTCACCCCAGACTACACTGAAGTCTACCCCTGCCTAACAGGGCTCAAAAATAATGACAGTGTTGCTTGCTGCACTGTTTGCAACAGTGACTTTTCTATTGCCCATGGTGGGTTAAGTGACTGTAAAAGACATGTTGAGGTGAGTTTAACAGGTGTCATTCGTTCATTAGCATAGCTAACGTTATTTAAACTAGCTGGCTAGCTGCTAAGGAGCTACTCTATTGATGTCCTACATGATGAGGTTAAATTCCCTGTAGACTGACTGTAATAGAGTAAAACAAACAACTCCATGATGATATAATATAATGGTGAATCTTGTGAATCTGATGTCTTGCAAAATTAACAAATTCATTGACACAGAGTGCTATGAGGTTGAGACTTCTGGCAAAATGCTCAAGTCTGCCAAGCAAGCCACATCACAGTACAAAGAACGTTTGCAAAAGAAAAAGAAAAGCTATTTGCATTAGTATTTAGCTATGAGCATTAAGACTGGCAACAAAAAAATATATAGTTTCAATATGTGATCAAATGAATTGTTCTCTTTCATAATCAAATGTCCTGTATACATACACCCTTGGAGGTCAACTGGGGGTTGGGGGGATATGGGGTTGCAGGGGGTGGTGGTGCTACCTCCCTGAAATGAGTTTTTGCAGGGTGGGATGTCTGGAGTTGGGTCTGCTGTTTTCACGTTAAATGTTAATTTACTGGATGACAGAATTGATGAATTTGTGGCCAAGTCTGCAGATGATACAAAGATAG
The DNA here is from genome assembly GCF_030028105.1 of Mobula birostris. Taxonomy (NCBI): domain Eukaryota; kingdom Metazoa; phylum Chordata; class Chondrichthyes; order Myliobatiformes; family Myliobatidae; genus Mobula; species Mobula birostris. The sequence continues at coordinate 29,003,219 of NC_092374.1, read as the reverse complement.
GTGGAGGGGTATGTAGAGCTGAGGAAGCAGGGAAACTGGGACAGATTAGAAGAATCGGCAAATAAGTGGTAAATGGAATACAGTGCTGGGGAGGATATAGTCACACCTTTAGTAGAAGAAAAAAAAGCATTCACTATTTTCAGAACGGGGAGAAAATTCAAAAGTCCGAGGTGCAAAAGGACTTAGAAAGTATTGTACAGGATTCACTGAAGGTTAACTTGCAGGTAATAAGGAAGGCAAATGCAATGTTAGCTTTCATTTCAGGAGGACTAGAATATTAAAGCAAGGATGAAATATTGAGGCTTTATAAAGCATTGATCAGACCACATTTGAAATATTATGAGCAGTTTTGGGCCCCATATCTGAGAAAAGATGTGCTGGCGTTGGAAATCATCCAGAGAAGGGTCACAAGAGTGATCCCAGGAATGAAAGGATTAATGAATGAAGAACTTTTGATGGATCTGGGCCTGCACTCGCTGGAATTTAGAAGAATGAGATGAAAGGGTGATCTCATTGAAACCTATCGAATATTGATGGGCGTAGATAGAATGGATATGTATTGGATGTTTCCAGTGGTGGCAATGGACCAGAGAAGACAGGCTCAGCATAGAAGGACATTCCTTTAGAACAAAGATGAGGGGATTTTTTTTTTAACCAGAAGGTGATGAAACTGTGGATTTCATTGCCACATACAGCTGTGGAGTCAAGTCATTGGATATATATATATAAAGCAGAGTTTGATAGTTTCTTGATTAGTAAGGGTGTTAAAGGTTTCAAGAATAAAACAGGAAAAAGGGTTAAGAGGACATTTCTTTCCACTGTTATGCTGATGACGCACAGCTTTATCTCCCCCTAAAACCAAACGACCAGTCAAATCTAGTCAGCCTCATGAACTGCCTTGAAGTGTTGGATGGCACAAAACTTCCTACAGTTGATTGAAGGCAAGTCTGAAGTTGTCCTATTTGGCCCCCCGACTCCATCAAAGTGATTACTAACAGTCTTGGTAACCTGTCCACCCTTGTCAAACCCCATGTCAAATCCCTTGGTGTGATATTTGATTCCACCTTTAAGTTTGACAAACAAGTTAATGAAGTAGTAAAAGCCAGTTTTTTCCAGTATCGTTCTGTTGGCAAAATCAAACAGTTTCTCTCTAAGATCTCGAGAAAGTCATCCACGCCCTTGTATCCTCCCGCTTGGACTACTTCAATTCCCTGTATACTGGGATTAGTCAGTCATCCCTGTCCCATCTGCAACTGGTCCAAAATGCCGGAGCTTGGCTCCTGACAGGTGCCCAAAAGAAAGACCATATTACTCCTATCCTGGCCTCCCTCCACTGTCTGCCAGTACGGTTCAGAATTGATTTTAAGATTCTCCTGTTTGTTTATAAAGCCCTAAATGGGCTGGCTCCCCCTTACAGGTTTCCCCCGCTATCCGAAGGTAGAGCGTTCCAATGAAACCGTTCGTAAGCCAAAATGGCATAAAGCGAAGAAGCAATTACCATTAATTTATATGGGAAAAATTTTTGGGCGTTCCCAGACCCAAAAAATAACCTACCAAATCATACCAAATAGCACATAAAACCTGAAATAACACTAACATATAATAAAAGCAGGAATGATATGATAAATACACAGCCTAGATAAAGTAAAAATAATGTATGTACAGTGTAGTTTTACTTAACAGGATTGGGAAGATTGAGCCAAAAGTGATTTGTAGAAAAAAAATCAGCACAGACACACATGCGCACGTACATGGTTGCGCACACACCTGCCTGTGCAAGGCTTTATGATTATGGTAGTCTTTCTCAGGGTAAACACAAGTTTAAAGCAAGTGTCTTTTTTCGTAAAAGTGCAGATCCTCTTTCGGATAGTGAAAGCAGGTACTAATGTAGGTCTTTTGTAAAAGCGAAATGTCATAAAGTGAACGTTTGGAAAGCGGGGGACCCCTGTATATCACAGACCTTATAACCCCTCATTCTACTTCCAGGTCCCTCAGGTTGGCTGACTTGAGGCTCCTGGCTGTCCCGTGATCTAAACTTAAGCTCAGGGGTGACTATGCTTATGCTATTGTAGCCCCTAGACTGAGGAACAGCATTCCCCTTCCTATCAGATCTGCCTCCTCCATCAACTTCTTTAAATCCAGGCTCAAATCTTACTTTTATTCACTAGCGTTTGAATCTTCCTGATGCGGCTGATTTTTGGCTTGTGCCTAGGCCCTTGTGTTGTTTCTTATGTGCTGTTTGCCTTGTTGGTTATGTCTGTGTTTCTGGTATTTGTAATCTTAGCTATTCTGCTCTGATCTGTACAGCACTTTGGTCAATGTGGGTTGTTTTTAAATGTGCTATATAAATAAATTTGACTTGAGTAAACCAGCCATAATCGTATGGCATAATTCTGCTCTATGTCTTAAGGCCTTATTTTTAACTTTTCAAAGTACATGCCTGTCACCATATAGAACCCTGAGGTTAATTTCCTTGTGGGCAATCATAATAAATACAACACACAATATAATTAATGAAGGACCACACCCGGCTGCAACCAATATGCAAAAGAAGAGGGGAGGGTTTGCTGGAGGTTTTCCAGTTGACAAAGCTTTCAGATCTATTTTATGGGTGGGTCATCCTTAAGTATTACTTAGCTTATGTCACTATATTCTGTGAGGCACTGAAGCATCCACGTAAGCCCTTCACGTGGATGTGCTGAGACACTGTCATGGACCTAAGCCAGCAAGATGTGGCCTACATAAACGTGAGACATTGCAGTTCCTTTTCCTATGCACCCTGAATCTTTCAGAGTAATTAATATTTGCTCCATTACTGAGTTTATTTATTATGTGATACAGTGCAGAGTAGGCCCTTTTAGTTCTTTGAGCCGTGCTGCACAGCAAACAAACCTCATTACAGGACACACATCAAAGTTGCTGGTGAACGCAGCAGGCCAGGCAGCATCTGTAGGAAGAGGTGCAGTCGACGTTTCAGGCCGAGACCCTTCGTCAGGACTAACTGAAGGTAGAGTGAGTAAGGGATTTGAAAGTTGGAGGGGGAGGGGGAGATCCAAAATGATAGGAGAAGACAGGAGGGGGAGGGATGGAGCCAAGAGCTGGACAGGTGATAGGCAAAAGGGGATACGAGAGGATCATGGGACAGGAGGTCCAGGAAGAAAGACGGGGGGGGAGGGGAGACCCAGAGGATGGGCAAGAGGTATATTCAGAGGGACAGAAGGAGAAAAAGGAGAGTGAGAGAAAGAATGTGTGCATAAAAATGAGTAACAGATGGGGTACGAGGGGGAGGTGGGGCCTTAGCGGAAGTTAGAGAAGTTGATGTTCATGCCATCAGGTTGGAGGCTACCCAGACGGAATATAAGGTGTTGTTCCTCCAACCTGAGTGTGGCTTCATCTTTACAGTAGAGGAGGCCGTGGATGGACATGTCAGAATGGGAATGGGATGTGGAATTAAAATGTGTGGCCACTGGGAGATCCTGCTTTCTCTGGCGGACAGAGCGTAGATGCTCAGCAAAGCGGTCTCCCAGTCTGCGTCGGGTCTCGCCAATATATAAAAGGCCACATCGGGAGCACCGGACGCAGTATATCACCCCAGTCGACTCACAGGTGAAGTGTTGCCTCACCTGGAAGGACTGTTTGGGGCCCTGAATGGTGGTAAGGGAGGAAGTGTAAGGGCATGTGTAGCACTTGTTCCGCTTACACGGATAAGTGCCAGGAGGGAGATCAGTGGGGAGGGATGGGGGGGACGAATGGACAAGGGAGTTGTGTAGGGAGCGATCCCTGCGGAATGCAGAGAGAGGGGGGGAGGGAAAGATGTGCTTAGTGGTGGGATCCCGTTGGAGGTGGCGGAAGTTACGGAGAATAATATGTTGGACCTGGAGGTTGGTGGGGTGGTAGGTGAGGACCAGGGGAACCCTATTCCTAGTGGGGTGGCAAGAGGATGGAGTGGGAGCAGATGTACGTGAAATGGGGGAGATGCGTTTAAGAGCAGAGTTGATAGTGGAGGAAGGGAAGCCCCTTTCTTTAAAAAAGGAAGACCTCTCCCTCGTCCTAGAATGAAAAGCCTCATCCTGAGAGCAGATGCGGCGGAGACGGAGGAATTGCGAGAAGGGGATGGCGTTTTTGCAAGAGACAGGGTGAGAAGAGGAATAGTCCAGATAGCTGTGAGAGTCAGTAGGCTTATAGTAGACATCAGTGGATAAGCTGTCTCCAGAGACAGAGACAGAAAGATCTAGAAAGGGGAGGGAGGTGTCAGAAATGGACCAGGTAAAATTGAGGGCAGGGTGAAAGTTGGAGGCAAAGTTAATAAAGTCAACGAGTTCTGCATGCGTGCAGGAAGCAGCGCCAATGCAGTCATCGATGTAGTGAAGGAAAAGTGGGGGACAGTCATTATTTGTCATTACAGGACAATTTACAATGACCAATTAACCTACCCGGTATGTCTTTGGACTGTGGAAGGAAAGCAGGGGACACGGGGAAAACCCATGCATTCTACAGGGAGGAAGTACAGAAGCTCCTTTCAGAAAGGCAGCGGAATTGAACATCATACTCTGGAACGCCCCTAGCTGTAGTACCATCGTGCTAACCACTGCGCTGCAAGTGTCTGAATGAGGGTGGTTTCAGGACTTGCTGGTAAATTTTTCTGAACAGGGCACTAAAACAGGAACATTTGAAAGTTGTTAGTTTCTAATTGATTAACTAATTGGCATCAGCCAATAAAAAGAAGCTGGTATCTTGGGGAGTGAGTATTTGAGCGACCCATTGTGCGAACGGCCCAGTGTTAGATTGGACAGCCGAGGCTTTGGATCAAGAGGCTTCGGCTTGGAGAGGTGGTTAGGGCAAGGCCTGTTTCTTTCTTCTTGCACAGCTGTCACAGTAGTGGTATGCTCCTGTTACAAGATGTGGGAAATCGGGGAGATCTCTACTAATCCTGATGTCCGCACCTGAAAGATGTTCATCCAGCTGCAGTTCCTTGCAGACCATATTGGGAATCTGGAGATGGATGAACTCAGGATCATTTGGGAGGCTGAGGGTTAGCTATGAATTAAAGGGAGGCAATGACCAACGCTAGAGGGCATTTGTTTATGATGAGTGGGGATGGCAGAGGTAGGTTTTTTTGTTCACACAGAGAATGGTGGGTGTCAGGAATGCACTGCAGGGAATGGTGGTAGAGGCTGTGTAGGAGGGAAGGGTTAGATTCAGTAGGTTTATGTCGGTCAGTACAATTTGGTGGGCTGAAGGGCCCATACTATGCTGTACTGTTCTATGTTCTACATAACAGTTTGTATTCTGTGAAGTCTTTCAATGTTAGGAAGTTGAGAAATTGCACTGGATATTTTTGGATGCTTTGTGGCAATCACACAAGGTTCAAATTTACTGTGTAGGTTACCTTCTGTGTAGCCAGGAGAAGAACTGTCTTTTGTATTTCTTTCTGGCTTGTACGGTACTGTGTAAAAGTCTACCCAAGACTATTGCACCGTGCTTTACTTTCTCCACATTCTTGAATGTGGTACTGTATATACGATTTCCTGCTCCAAAACTTTCACATAATTCACATTTTTGAGATATCTTGTATAGTTATAGAAACTTAAGTGGAATTCATTCTTTTAAAAAATCGCACTTATTGTTGGATACAATGCCCAGAATGATTAGTAGAAGGAAAAAAGCATTGACTATTTTCAGAATGGGGAGAAAATTCAAAAGTCCGAGGTGCAAAAGGACTTGGTAGTCATTGTACAAGATTCGCTGAAGGTTAACTTGCAGGTAGTAAGGAAGGCAAATGCAATGTTATCTCTCGTTTCAGGAGGACTAGAATACTAAAGCAAGGATGAAATATTGAGGCTTTATAATGTGTTGATCAGACCACATTTGGAATATTATGAGTAGTTTTGGGCCCCATATCTGAGAAAAGCGGTGCTGGTATTGGCAATCATCCAGAGAAGGGACACAAGAGTGATCCCAGGAATGAAAGGATTAACGAATGAAGAGCTTTTGATGGATCTGGGCCTGAACTCGCTGGAATTTAGAAGAATGAGATGAAAGGGTGATCTCATTGAAACCTATTGAATATTGATGGGCATAGATAGAATGGATATGTATTGGATGTTTCCAGTGGTGGCAATGGACCAGAGAAGACAGCCTCAGCATAGAAGGACATTCCTTTAGAACAAAGATGAGGGGATTTTTTTTTAACCAGAAGGTGATGAAACTGTGGATTTCATTGCCACATACAGCTGTGGAGTCAAGTCATTGGATATATATATAAAAAGCAGAGTTTGATAATTACTTGATTAGTAAGGATGTTAAGTATCAAGAATAAAACAGGAAAAAGGGTTCAGAGGACATTTCTTTCCACTGTTATGCTGATGACGCACAGCTTTATCTCCCCCTAAAACCAAACGACCAGTCAAATCTAGTCAGCCTCATGAACTGCCTTGAAGTGTTGGATGGCACAAAACTTCCTACAGTTGATTGAAGGCAAGTCTGAAGTTGTCCTATTTGGCCCCCCGACTCCATCAAAGTGATTACTAACAGTCTTGGTAACCTGTCCACCCTTGTCAAACCCCATGTTAAATCCCTTGGTGTGATATTTGATTCCACCTTTAAGTTTGACAAACAAGTTAATGAAGTAGTAAAAGCCAGTTTTTTTTCCAGTTTCGTACTGTTGGCAAAATCAAACAGTTTCTCTCTAAGATCTCGAGAAAGTCATCCACGCCCTTGTATCCTCCCGCTTGGACTACTCCAACTCCCTGTATACTGGGATTAGTCAGTCATCCCTGTCCTGTCTGCAACTGGTCCAAAATGCCAGAGCTAGGCTCCTGACAGGTGCCCGAAAGAAAGACCATATTACTCCTATCCTGGCCTCCCTCCACTGTCTGCCAGTACGGTTCAGAATTGATTTTAAGATTCTCCTGTTTGTTTATAAAGCCCTAAATGGGCTGGCTCCCCCTTACAGGTTTCCCCCGCTATCCGAAGGTAAAGTGTTCCTATGAAACTGTTCGTATGCCAAAATGGTGTAAAGTGAAGAAGCAATTACCATTAATTTATATGGGAAAAATTTCTGAGCGTTCCCACACTCAAAAAATAACCTACCAAATAGTACATAAAACCTAAAATAGCACTAACATATAGTAAAAGCAGGAATGATATGATAAATACACAGCCTAGATAAAGTAAAAATAATGTAAGTACAGTGTAGTTTTACTTAACAGGATTGGGAAGATTGAGCCAAAAGTGATTTGTAGAAAAAAAATCAGCACACACATGTGCACGTACATGCATGCGCACACACCTGCCTGTGCAAGGCTTTATGATTATGGTAGTCTTTCTTGGGGTAAACACAAGTTTAAAGCAGGCGCCTTTTCTCGTAAAAGCGAAAATCCTCTTTTGGTTAGTGAAGGCAGGACTTGATGTAGGTCTTTTGTAAAAGCGAAATGTTGTAAAGCGAATGTTCGGAAGGTGGGGGACCCCTGTATATCACAGACCTTCTAACCGCTTATTCTACTTCCAGGTCCCTCAGGTCCACTGACTTGGGGCTCCTGGCTGTCCCGTGATCTAAACTTAAGCTCAGGGGTGACTGCGCTTTTGCTATTGTAGCCCCTAGACTGAGGAACAGCATTCCCCTCCCTATCAGATCTGCCTCCTCCATCGACTTCTTTAAATCCAGGCTCAAATCTTACTTTTATTCACTAGCGTTTGAATCCTCCTGATGTGACTGATTTTTGGCTTGTGCCGAGGCCCTTGTGTTGTTTCTTATGTGCTGTTTGCCTTGTTGGTTATGTCTGTGTTTCTCGTATTTGTAATTTTAGCTATTCTGCTCTGATCTGTACAGCACTTTGGTCAATGTGGGTTGTTTTTAAATGTGCTATATAAATAAATTTGACTTGAGTAAACCAGCCATAATTGTATGGCATAATTCTGCTCTATGTCTTAAGGCCTTATTTTTAACTTTTCAAAGTACATGCCTGTCACCATATAGAACCCTGAGGTTAATTTCCTTGTGGGCAATCATAATAAATACAACACACAATTTAATTAATGAAGGACCACACCCGGCTGCAACCAATATGCAAAAGAAGAGCGGAGGGTTTGCTGGAGGTTTGCCAGTTGACAAAGCTTTCAGATCTATTTTATGGGTGGGTCATCCTTAAATATTATTTAGCTCATGTCACTATATTCTGTGAGGCACTGAAGCATCCACGTAAGCCCTTCACGTGGATGTGCTGAGACACTGTCATGGACCTAAGCCAGCAAGATGTGGCCTACATAAACGTGAGGCATTGCAGTTCCTTTTCCTATGCATTCTGAATCTTTCAGAGTAATTAACATTTGCTCCACTACTGCGTATTTATTTTGCGATACGGTGCAGAGTAGGCCCTTTTAGTTCTTTGAGCCATGCCGCCCAGCAAACAAACCTCATTACGGGACAATTTACCTTGACCAATTAACCTACCCAGTATGTCTTTGGACTGTGGGAGAAAACCAGGGGACACGGGGAAAACTCATGCATTCTACAGGGAGGAAGTACAGAAACTCCTTTCAGAAAGGCAGCGGAATTGAACCTCATACTCTGGAACGCCACAAGCTGTAATAACATTGTGCTTAACCACTACGCTGCAAGTGTCTGAATGAGGGTGGTTTCAGGACTTGCTGGTAAGTTTTTCTGAACAGGGCACTAAAACAGCTACATTTGAAAGTTGTTAGTTTCTAATTGATTAACTAATTGGCATCAGCCAATAAAAAGAAGTTGGTATCTAGGGGAGTGAGTATTTGAGCGACCCATTGCGCAGACAGCCCAGTGTTAGAGTGGAGAGCCAAGGCTTTGGATCAAGAGGCTTCGGCTTGGAGAGGTGGTTAGGGCAAGGCCTGTTTCTTTCTTCTTGCACAGCTGGCACAGTGGGAATGGCTGTCACAGTAGTGGTATGCTCCTGTTGCAAGATGTGGGGAAATCAGGGAGATCTCTACTAATCCTGATGTCTGCACCTGAAAGATGTTCATCCAGCTGCAGTTCCTTGCAGACCATATTGGGAATCCAGAGACGGATGAACTCAGGATCATTTGGGAGGCTGAGGGTTAGATATGAATTAAAGGGAGGCAATGACCAACACTAGAGGGCATTTGTTTATGATGAGTGGGGATGGCAGAGGTAGGTTTTTTTGTTCACACAGAGAATGGTGGGTGTCAGGAATGCACTGTGGGGGATGGTGGTAGGGGCTGTGTAGGAGGGAAGGGTTAGATTCAGTAGGTTTATGTCGGTCAGTACAATTTGGTGGGCCGAAGGGCCCATACTATGCTGTACTGTTCTATGTTCTACATAACAGTTTGTATTCTGTGAAGTCTTTCAATGTTAGGAAGTTGAGAAATTGCACGGGGTATTTTTGGATGCTTTGTGGCAATCACACAAGGTTCAAATTTACTGTGTAGGTTACCTTCTGTGTAGCCAGGAGAAGAACTGTCTTTTGTATTTCTTTCTGGCTTGTACGGTACTGTGTAAAAGTCTACCCAAGACTATTGCACCGTGCTTTACTTTCTCCACATTCTTGAATGTGGTACTGTGTATATACGATTTCCTGCTCTAGTACTTTCACATAATTCACATTTTTGAGATATCTTGTATAGTTGTAGAAACTTAAGTGGAATTCTTTTTTTTAAAATCGCATTTTTTGTTGGATACAATGCCCAGAATGATTCAGTTACCACATGCAGTTAGAGCGTTTTAGATACACATTTTAACTCGTACATGAAAAGATGGGAAATAAGTTTATATATGTCAGTAAATGTCTCTAATGTGGAGTCAGAATGAGTCGCAGATATGATTTATTAGTGCCTGAACTTTGTTATGATCCTGTTTGGAAAATAATAAGCAACATGAGATAGTGTGGGACCAGAACTTGTATTTTAGTCTAGAGATATCAGTATGTTAAATAAATGCTAATTGTTTTGCTTTTAAGTTACTGCATTTGGAAATAAGTGTAATTAAGTTTATGATTCCAGGGAGGTTCAGAATTGGGTGCAACCACTAATGAAGTTGCATGACAGCATTTCAACTTTTAATATTGCATTTGAGCTCAGCTAAGGATACAACCAAGATTGGGTTTAATATCACAACAAATTTCATGGCATATACAAGTGATACTAAACCTGATTCTGATCTTTGTTATAATCAGCACATTGACACAGCTAACTGAGCTGCTGTTAGCGTAGAGTTTGCTTGTTCAAGTTCATTGTCATTCAGCCACACACGTGTATACACCTAAACACCAATCCTCTGGTTCAAGATGCTGGAAATCCAGAGCAACACACACAAAATGCTGAATGAACTCAGCAAGTCGGGCAGCATCCGTAGAAATGAATAAATAGTCAGTGTTTTGGGCTGGGACTCTTCAGCAGTTCTGTTGAAGGGTCTGAGCCGGTAACGTTGGCTGTTTATTCATTTCCATAGGTGCTGCATGACTTGCTGAGTTCATCCAGCATTTTGTGTGTGTTGCTGTGCAGGTTAGTACTTCATTGGCCATAGTGAGTTGCTGGTAGCGTGTAGGTGAGTGGCAGAATCTGCAGCGGGGGGTGGGGGAGTGGGGTTGATAAGAATGTCATGTGAATATATGATTAGTGTAAATGGGTGAATGCTATCATGCATATTTATTGGACTGAAAGGCCTGTTTCCTCCTCGTATCTCTCTATAATCTGTTTTGCTGTTTGTACATTAAAATTTGTATTGGAAGTTTCAGATGTAAATAAATGCTTTGAATTTGTTGCACTGTGGTTGGAAAGGAAGGAGGATCATTACCCAGCCAGTTGTATTCCAGATTATCCAGAACCCCAAGAGAAGCATGCCTAGATTTTTTTTAAAAAGTAACAATAAAGAGAAGGCCTGGAGTGTCTGTGACTGGAGGATAGGTGGACTGCATTGTATCTCGGAATATTTATTAGAGTTAAAATGATTAGAATCAGGTTTATTAACACTGGCATGGGAATTTGTTAACTTAGTTGCAGCAGTTCAATGCAACGCATAATATAAAAGAGAAAAAATAAATAAGTACATCTTATTCAGTATACTTTATACAGTGTACTAATATTGAATAGATTAAAAATCGTGCAAACAACAGAAATACTATATATTTTTTTTAAAAAGTAGGGTAGTGTCCAAGGGTTCAATGTCCACTTAGGAATCGGATGGCAGAGGGGAAGAAGCTGTTCCTGAATTGCTGAGTGTGTGCCTTCAGGCTTCTGTCCCCCTTACCTGGTGGTAACAGTGAGAAAAGGGCATGCCCTGTGTGCTGGACGTCCTTAATAATGGACGCTGCCTTTCTGAAACACTGCTCCTTGAAGGTGTCCTGGGTACTTTGTAGGCTGGTACCCAAGATGGAGCTGACTAGATTTACAACCCTCTGCAGCTTCTTTTGGTCCTGTGCAGTAGCCCCTCCATACCAGATAGTGATGCAGCCTGTCAGAATGCTCTCCACGGTACAACTGTAGAAGTTTTTGAGTGTATTTGTTGACATATCAAATCTCTTCAAACTCCTAATGAAGTATAGCTGCTGTCTTGCCTTCTTTATAACTGCATCAATATGTTGGGAACAGGTTAGATTCTCTGAGATCTTGATACCCAGGAACTTGAAGCTGCTCACTCTCTCCACTTCTGATCCCTCTGAGGATTGGTATGTACTCCTTCGTGTTGCCCTTTTGGAAGTCCACAATCAGCTCTTTCTTAATAACGTTGAGAGGCAGGTTGTTGCTGCAGCACCACTCCACTAGTTGGCACATCTCGCTCCTGTACACCCTTTCGTCACCACTTGAGATTCTACCAACAATGGTTGTATCATCAGCAAATTTATAGATGGTATTTGAGCTATGCCTAGCTACAGTCATGTGTATCTCGAGAGTAGAGCAGTGGGCTAAGCACACACCCCTGAGGTGTACCAGTGTCGATCGTCAGTGAGGAGGAAATGTTATTACCAATCCACGCAGATTGTGGTTTTCTGGTTAGGAAGCCGAGGATCCAATTGCAGAGGGAGGTACAGAGGCCCAGGTTCTGCAACTTTTCAATCAGGATTGTGAGAATGATGGTGTTAAACACTGAACTATATTTAACAAACAGCACCCTGACATGGGTGTATTGTGTTGTCCAGGTGGTCTAAAGCTGCAAGGAGAGCCATTGAGATTGCATCTGCCGTTGACCTGTTGTGGCAATAGGCAAATTGCAGTCTGTCCTTATCCTTGCTGAGGCAGGAGTTCAGTCTAGTCATGACCAACCTCTCAAAGCATTTCATCACTGTCGATGTGTGTGTTACAGGGTGGTGGTCATTAAGGCAGCTCACATTATTCTTTTTGAGCACTGGTATAATTGTTGCTGTTTTGAAGTAAATGGGAACTTCTGCCTGTAGCAGTGGGAGGTTGAAAATGTCCTTGAACACTCCTGCCAGTTGGTTTAGATGGTGTTCATCCATAGAGAGTGTCATAGTGTTGAAGGATAGGCCATGAATATACAACTAACCAGAAGGTTAAGTGACAAAACAGGTCGGTCCTGACTGTGCGAGGGATACACCTTTAACAATATGCTAATAACAGGAACATTCATCTATTGTTCTGAAAACTGGTTCAGGAAACATCTCCTCCTCACTAACAATCAACACTGACTTGCCTCAAGGATCTGTGCTGAGCCCATTGTTCTATTCTCTCTATACCCATGATTGTGTGGCTAGGCACAGTTTAAACCCCATCTATAAATTTGCTGATGACACAACTATCGTTGGCAGAATTTCAGATGGCAATGAGGAGGCGTACAGGAGTGAGATAGATCAGCTGGTTGAGTGGTGTTGTAGCAACAACCTTGCACGCAATGTTAGTAAGAGGGAGGAATTGACTTTGGACATGAAGGTGAAGTCGAGGGAACATTCACCAGTCCTCACTGAGGGATCAGAAGTGGAAAGGGTAAGCAGTTTCAAGTTCATGGGTATCCATATCTCTAAGTGCATTACTTACTAGATGGGGCAAAGTTAGCACACAGATCTCTGTTCATGGTGTTTGAATGGATTTAGATAGGAAAAGTATAAGCTGAACAATTTAGTTTGCCAACAATGCCGTTGGTTGTATCAGCATATAGCAGCGGGCTGAGCTCACTGATTGTCAGCAAGACCAAGGAGATGATTATTGACTTGAGGAGGAAGCTAGAGGGCCATGAGCCAGTCCTCATCAGGGGATCAGAGGTGGAGAGGGTCAGCAACACTAAATCATTTGAGCGGATCTGTCCTAACCCAGCATGAAAGTGCTGTTATGAAGAAAGCACAGCCCTGCCTGCACTTAGATGGTTGCAAAGATTCAGCATGTCACCTCTAACTTCTATAGGTGTGTGGAGGAGAGTATATTGACTGGTTTCATCACAACCTGGTATGGAAACACCAATGCCCTTGTACAGAAAAGCCTGTGAAAGTAGTGGATATTGCCCTTTCCGTCTCAGGTAAAGCTCTCTCCTCCACTGGGCACATCTACACAGACTGCTATCGCAGGAAAGTAGCAGCATCCATCAAAGATCCCCACCATTTAGGCCATGCTCTCTACTCGCTGCTGCTGTCAGGAAGGTACGGGAGCCTCAGGACTGGCACCACCAGGTTCAGGAACAGTTAGGCTCTGGAACCAGAGGAGATAACTTCTCTCACTCCATCACTGAATAGTTCTCACAACTTATGGGCTCACTTTCAAAGACTCCATCTCATGTTCTCGATATTTATTGCTTAGTTATTATATATATTTTCTTTCTTTCTTCAATTTGCAGCTTGTTTTTTCCCACACATTAATTGTGGTCTGCCCCATTGGGTGTGGTCTTTCATTGATTATATTTTGTTTCTTGCATTTACTGTGATTGCCCACAGGAAAACAAAACCCAGGGTTGCACATGGTGACGAAGGGTCTCGGCCCAAAACTTGGACTGTACCTCTTCCTAGAGATGCTGCCTGGCCTGCTGCGTTCACCAGCAACTTTTATGTGTGTTGCGTGATGTATGCACTCTGGCTCTGTGACAACATCCAGTTCAAGGCAACCCCCTTCCACAAGCATCCAGCCCCTCCACCATCGACGGACAGTTGCAGCAGTGTGCACTATCTACAAGACTGCAGCAACACACCAAAATTCCTAAGGCAGCTCCTTCTAGACCCATGACCAATACCATCTAGAAGGATGAGAACAGCACATAGCTGGGAACACTACTACTTGGAAATCCCTCTCCAAGTCAATCATTGTCCTGACTTGGAAACATTATCATCATTCCTTCATTGTGGCTGGATCAGAATCATGGAATTCCCTCCCTAACAGCACTGAGTGTACCTACACCTCAGCGACTGCCGCGGTTCAAGAAGACAGCTCATCAGCACCTTCTCAAGGGCAACTAGGGATGGGCAATAAATGCTGACTTAGCTGGTGAAGCCCATATCGTGAATGAATAAATTAAAAAAAAAAAAATCTCTAGGATCTATTCTGGGCCCAACGTATTGATGCAATTACAAAGATGGCACAACAGTGGCTATACTTCATTAGGACTTTGAGGATAACTGGTAAGCCACCAAAGACACTCACAAATTTCCTCAGATGTACCGTAGAGGACATTCTAACTGGTTGCACCACTGTTTGGTATGGAGGAGTCACTGCAGAGGACCAGAAAAAGATGCAGAAAGTTGCAAATTCAGCCAGCTCCATGGGTAGTAGCCTCCCTGGTATGCAAGAAACCTTCAAAAGGCAATGTCTCAAAAAGACGGCTTCCATCATTGAGAACCCCCATCACCCAGGACGTGCCCTCTTCGCATTGCTACCAACAAAGCGGAGGTACAGGAGCCTGAATACACACAGTCAGCATTTCAGGAACGGCTTCTTCCCCTTTACCACCAGATTTCTGAATGGAAATTGAACCCCACAAACACTTCCTCAGTATTTTTTTTCTCCCTCTTTTTATTTTTTATAAAATCAAAAAGCACAGGATAAGCTGTTAATATCCCTTATGCTAATGGGTCATGAACACTTGCTCAAGACTGCCTTGATGTTGGGAGTGGCACAGGGTTGACACGCAGGTGTTTTCAAGTGGGCACCCTCCTTCCTCAATGTTTCATCAAAAATGTATCTCTGGAGGGCTCAACAATGTCTTCTGGCATCCCAGAGTCATCTCCCCCCCCCCCCCCCCCACCCCCTGCAACTCATTGTGTCCTCCCATTTTCTTGATGGTGTCTTGGAACCCAGGAGAAGTCTTTTCGCTTGATCCAAAGCCACTGATTATTTCTTTCTGCTGCCTCTGATGTGGTTCTCTTGGCTTGCTATAGAGTCTGACCATGGATCCCTAGCTGCTTCAGCAATTTGATGATGGATGTGACTATAAATTCTCTATGACCCAGTTCCATAGGACAAACTTTGTTTTCCAGCCCCGTCGTTGAGCTTCAGCTGCTAGATCTGCATAGTGTAGCCTCTTGCGCTCATACGCTTCAGCCGCTGAATCCTCCCAAGGGACTGTGAATTCCATGATGTTGACAATCTGTAATGAATTGGATTAGAGAACCAAGTCTGGCCTAAAGTTGGTGGTAGCAATTTCCGTGGAAAGGTGAGTTATTTATTAACATCCATTAGCATTTTCCATTCACAGGCTGTTCATCTACCCTGTTTCTAGCTTAGGAGGGAGATTAGTTGGTCTTTTCACTCCCTCCCGGACAAACACTGCTGGTGTCAGAGCGTTAGTCATTCTAGGGGGGCAAGGAGTTGCTTGCTATCCTGTTGGTCTCAATTGCCGCTGCCATACTCTTCAAGCCTAATTGTGATGCAATGTGTATCTGCCTTGTGTGAGGTTGGTTTTACAGCTTGTCAGGATATACTAACGATTGCCAGAATCGGGTACAAGGAACAAGTTCGGCCCTCACTGAACCACTGGTTGAGGTTTCTTTGTGAGGGAAGCACATTATGTGTAGCTCTGATGAGAAAGCTAAGTCTGTTTGCTTCCATCTTCCATATGTCCTTCCAGCTGATTTTCTGTGCTTTCCCACCGCATCCATTGCCCCTGCTTAGCCAGGGAGACAGCCTCTGCACTTCTGTCTGACTCTTCTTGTCACACACTTCCTCAATGACTATCTTCCTTCACTCTAGAATTGTGGCCTTGTGCCAGGTGGGTCCACTTGATGCCAGATGAAACCCTACCCTCCTGCCCTGTTGGACTTGCCCCACAATGTCTCTATGCCCAAGGGGTGCTGTTGCATGCTGCACTGCATCAGCTGGGGTCTATTTCCACCCAGTTGATAAGGTCCATTCAGTGTTACTGGTGGTCTTGTCATGAGAGTCTTTAAGTGTCATCTGCAGACGCACCTTTGAACACTTGAATTCCTATGTAAGGCCAGTGAAAGGTAGTTCAAGGCCTCCTTTACCATGGAGACTGATGTTACTGATCCACCTTGAGACACCAAGCCACTTCTTTACCAACAACATGATGGTTCATTCGAGCTTCTTCCATGGTTGTTAGTGGGACCTTAGACAGTGAGTGGCCGCATCACCTGGGGTAGGAGTCCAAACTGTAAGCACCAGAGCTTGCTTCGGTTTTCCAGGCAGCATGGTCTTGACGATGTTATCCAGGCCATTGGTGATATTTTGCTTTAGTTGCTGCACCTGCTCTTTGTCAGTGAGGCTGGCGTTGAACCATCTATCCAGGCTTTTGACAGACTATTCAGTCACTGTTGGAATTAGGTCATCACTGATGAAGAACTTTGTCTTACAGCCTTCCCTTGACTATGGAGATGGTTCGTGACTTGCTGGGTTTGATTTTCATTCTGGACCACTTGATGTTTTCCTGCAGCTTCCCAAGTGGTCGCTTGGTGCATGCTGCAGTCGTGGTCATTGTTGTTATATTGTCCATGTACGCCCTGAAAGGGGGAAGACGAAGTTCAGCACTTGTTCTTTCATCGTCTACCACCATCTTGAGGCCTGGAAAATGACCTCTATGGCCATTGTGAAGGCCAGGGGTGATAGTGCAACCTGCCATGATGCCTGCTTCCAGTCTCTGCCATGTTATGGTAAAATCTGCCGTTGTGAAACTCAATTTCAGGTTTTCAAAGTACAACTTCACCAGTGTTGTGATGGGCTCTGAAGGAAGGCAAATGCTTTCCGAAAGGGTACATGGAGAATTGAGCCAAATGCATTGGTGAGGTCCAGGAAGATCAGATTTATTTTGTCCTAACTAGCTGTGTGGGATCTGGTGCCATATCATGCTTGTATGTTCCAAACACACAGAGAACCCTGGAATTCCTGCTTTCTGTACAGATGTATCAGTGTTCTCGTTTCTCTCCAGGTAGCTGGCAGGCCTCTGTACTGTTATAGTGACGAAGGTTTTTCCCCTTTATGTTCAGAAGGCAGATTGATCGAAACTGACTGTTTTCTGCATCCTTTTCTTTTGGAATCAGGACACTGCCAGCCCTTCAGCTCTTGTAATTTAGTTTTTATTACGATGTATTGCAATGTACTTCTGCTGGAATTCAACAAATTTCACAAGATAGGCCAGTGTTTTTAAACCTGATTTTGATTCACATTTATGCTGTCCATAATTTAATAATTCCAGAATGATCACTGGCAGGAAGTAAACAGATAAAACAACGTTTGGAGAAACAGCTCCCTTTAGTAAAGTAGTGGTCTTGCAAAATAACTCTTAACTCTGCAGTTGAAGGCAGGATGCCAATCTGATGCTTGAAATGTATTACTGCTAAACTTCAGTATAAGTCAGTGTGGGTTCCTTTGCTGTGCTGCCTGTTACTGGACTTTGCTTTCTTTTCCATGTCTCTGGACTAATTATGATTCACAATGTTACTTAACGACCTGCTGATTATGTCTCTTACGCATGCTGTAAACAACTAAAACTGGAGTCTGGGCTAGTATGGACCTTGAAGCTTGTGAGTAAAGTAAGTGTGTTTTAATATTTTCTTCTACCTTCCTTCAGGGCAGCACAATAGCATAGCAGTTGGTGTGACATTTTACTGTGCCAGCAACCTGCCCCCACTGTCCGTTAGGTGTTTGTACATTCTCCCCGTGACCATACGGGTTTCTAACGTGTGCTCCGCTTTTTTCCCCTGCATTCCAAAAGACATGCAGTGTAGTAAATTAATTGATTACACGAGCTCATCAGGCCGCAAGGGCCTGTTACCGTACTATATCTCTCAATTTAAAAAAAAACAAATTATCTCATTATGAGCCGTTACTTCAGCCACTCTTTATTGAGTTAAATTTCCATATGTTTTAAGCATTTAATAATTTTAGGACAAGCTGGGTGCATTCTTCAACAGTAAAATTGTGGAAGATTGTTGGGAGAGGTGTGAATGTGGAGTTGAGGCTATAATTAGGTGAATTGTGATTTTTTTTTATTAAATGGAGGAAGTAGCTTGAGGGGCTTAGTGGTCTTCCTCTGAAATTACAGAAGAATAAGAGTACCTGAGGGAAAGCTCCTACTTAACAAGTTGTTAGGGTCTGGAATGCACTACCATAATAATGAAGACCATAAGACATAGGAGCAGAATTAGGCCATTCAGCCCATTGAGTCTGCTCCACCATTCCATCATGTCTAATCCCAGATCCCACTCAACCCCATACACCTGCCTTCTCGCTATGTGCTTTGATGCCCTGATTTGATCAGGAAACTGTCAACTTCCGCTTTAAATATACCCACAGCCTTGGCCTCCACTGCAGCCTGTGGCAGAGCATTCCACAGATTCACCTCTCACTGGCTGAAAAATAATTCCACCTCCTCTGTTCTAAAAGCCCTCCCCTCAATTTTGACCCTCATCACAGGAAACATTGTCTCCACATCCACCCGATCAACTCCTTTCAACATTCAGTAGGTTTCAATGAGATCTCCCTGCATTCTTCTAAATTCCAGTGAGTAGATTATAGGCCGAAAGCTGCGCAACTCTCCTCATATCCTAACCTCTTCTTTCCAGGAATCATCCTTGTGTCAACATATCCTTTCTGAGATATGGTGCCCAAAGCTGTTGATAGTATTCCAAGTGCGGCCTGACTAGTGTGTTATAAAGCCTCAGCATTATCTCCTTGCTTTTATACTCTATTCCCCTTGAAATAAATGCCAACATTGCATTTGCTGCCTTTACCACAGACTCAACCTGTAAATTAACCTTCTGGGGGTCTTGCACAAGGGCTCCTAAGTCCTTCTGCAACTCTGATGTTTGAACCTTCTGTCCATTTAGAAGGTGGTCTGCACTACTGTTCGTTTTACCAAAATGCATTATCATGCATTTCCCAACACCGTATTCCATCTGCCAGTCTTTTGCCCATTCTTCAAATTTGCTAAGTCCTGCTGCAATCGAATTGCTTCCTCAGCACTACCTACCCCTCCATCTATCTTTGTATCATCTGCAAACTTTACTTCAAAGAAATCAATTCCATTATCCAAATTACTGACAAACAATGTGAGAAGTAGCGGTCCCAATTCTGACCTCTGAGGAACAACACTAGTCACTGGCAGCCAACTAGAAAAGGTCTCCTTAATTCCCACTTGCTACCTCCTGCCTGTCAGCCAATTCTTTATCCATGCCAGTATCTTTCCTGGAACACCATCGGATTTTATGAAGATGAATTTAATTGCAATGTGCTTAAATGGAAAAGGAAAAAAAATAGACTATGTGTAGAGGGTGGTGAAATAGGCCAAGCTGGATATCTGCTGTGCTCTGCTGGGTGGCTCAGAGTGGAAAGGGTGAGCAGTTTCAAGCACCTGGGTGTCATTTCTGAAGATTTATCCTGGGCCCAACATATTGAAGCAATTACAAAGAAGGCACAACAGCAACTATATTTCATTAAGACCTTGAGATTTGGTATGTCACCAAAGACGCGGGTCAATTGCTATAGGCATACTGTGGAGAGCATTGTACCCGGTAGCACCACCATCTGGTATGGAGTGGCCACTGCACAGAATCAGAAAAAGACACAGAAAGTTGTAAACTCAGCCTGATTTCATCAGATTTCTGAATGGATAATGAAGCTGTGAACACTATCTCACTTTAAAAATTTGCTCTCTTTTTGCACTACTTAAATTTTTATAAATATTGTAATTTATTGGCAATTTTTGGTTACATATTCTAATGTGCTACTGCTACAAAACAACAAATTTTACGACATATGCCAGTGATATTAAACCAGATTCTGATTCTGTTGCATAGTTTACATGCAGTTGGTGGGCCAAATGACACCCTGTGATATTTGTTTTCTTGTTTCCCCGATGCACCTCTTTGTTTTTATAGACAATTCACAGATCAGCTTTGTTGATGTGACATGAGACCAGGACCAATGACAGACAACAAATTTACTTAAAATATGCTTCAAATTAGCTTCAAATATGCATTTGAATATCTTAATTACAGTTTGGTTACTCAGCAGTTTTGAAAATGTTCTGTTCACAAAGCACAACTAAAAAGGACTTTGCGCCATTTCAAAGCTAATACTTCGAGATGCCTCAGCAATGGACTTTGTTTTAAACATGCTAATACTTTTTAGCAGCTTTTCTACTGTGATCTATGCAAGGAGCATCCTATGTGTTAGAAGTGGTTTTAAAAGGAAATCGCCTAATCTGAAGTTAGAAGATGCAGGAAATTGATGATATTAGAGGCTGTTATTTGCCATCATTTGAAAACCTTTGCTTATTGTTACATTTTATTGAATGTGTTTGGTATTTGGTGCAAAGTCTTCATTGTGACCAAGCTTCAGATTGCCTGACTACTGTGAACTGACTTTGGGTGTTTTGGGGCACTGACGGTTCTGTTGATTGATTTGTGTCAGATGGGGAGGAAGGAAATCACCTTCCTGTGGTGGGTGTTGACTGTGGTGATTTATTTTTAACTTGTAAGATTAAGTGTACATGCAGGATCTTCAATAGTGAAATACAACTTTTGATTTGAATTTTGTATCTTATTAGATGTGATAGTCAATACAAGGTTGTCATATTTGGAGAGAGAATGTGAAACAAAGTTTGTGTCATTTAGGTCAATGATAAACAGTTGTGATTCTAAGGCTAAATAGATTGGGCCCACCTCTCGTTCAGAAAAACGAGAGAGAGTCTCAATGAATTGAATTCTGATATGAGGATATAGTGATAATGTTTTCACTGGATGGAGTATCCTTAAAATAAAGAATGGCTCCTCAGGACTGAAATGAGACGTTTCTTCACCCAAGGTCACCGAGTGTGCAATATTCAAAATAGAAAGTGATGGATGTTTAAAGATCAAGGGAATCAAAGTATGATGAGTCAGTGTGAGAAAGTGGTACTGAATGTGTGCATTTTTTGTGCTGGAACTAACTTATAACAGGCAAATAATGCAAAGTAAAACACACCTATAGAAAGCTGTACTATTGGTTAGAAGTATTCATGAGTCTGATAATGTTGATAATTTTCATGCTTCAAAAATTGATCATAATTACTGAAAGTCAATTAAAATAATCTCAAAATTTGTTTTCAAAGTGTGCATATAATTTGTGTTAACCCACTGGGAATTAATGGTAAAGGAAGGATGCTGTTAAATTTTGGTGTCTGTGATGGGTTAAAGCTCTTGTTTCTTCCTTACTCGTTGAGAGTTTTATTATAACCAGGTCTTAACCAAAAAAAAGACAGAGAAATTATATCAGTTACATATAGAGAATCTGCAGAAAATTAAATCCTGTTGACAAAAAGACAATATCATTCAGGAGTATCATTGTGGGATTCCGGCTCAAGGCCATTCAGAAGAACAGGAAAGCAAACCTTTGACTGGCACATCAGACTTACAGGTTTGCTCCGCATGGAGCTGCCCAGGAAATAATGGAGTGGAGAGTATAATTAGATCTAACAAAGTACAACCATGGTTTGTTCTACCAGCTTTGGAGCATAGGAAATTCATGGGCATGGTAAACATTGAGCAATAATGAAAAAGCAGCCTCTTAAACTTTGGAGTAAGTTGATTCAAATATTGTTTGATTAAACATTTTTTAGATAAACAATTTGAAAGTGACTGAAATACAGCAAATTGGTGTAATACACTGTTGTAGTTCACTTTGATGAAAAGCAGAACTGGAACATCAGGCTTAAAACCTTAGGTCCTAAAGAAATTTAGTAGGGGAATTTATGGTATGTATTTTCAGTCCATCGAGTATGCTCCGTCATTCGATCTGCTAATTTATTTTCCCCCTCAACCCTGTTCTCCTACATTTGCCTCGTAACCTTTGATGTCCTTACTGATCAAGAGCTTATTGACCTGTGCTTTATATAAACTCGATAACTTGGCCTCCGTAAGCCACCAGTATCAAAGAATTCCACAGATTCACCACCAGTTGCCCAAGGAAATTCTCTCTAATCTCTGTTCTAAAGGGACATCCTTCTATTCAGAGGCTGTGTCCTGTGTTCCTTGACGCCCCCATTATTAGAAACATCACTGATGACATTGATTGGCCTTACTTCTAGCAGTGAGGAGACGGCCTACAAAGAAGAGATTAACATCCTGACACGGTGGTGCCAAGATAACAACCGCTTCCTCGATGTCCAAAAAACAGAAGAGCTGATCGTGGATTACAGGAGGAACAGATCAACATCGCCCCGATCAGCATCAATGGGACTGCCGTTGAGAGGTGAGTAGATTCAAGTTCCTCAGTACAGTATACAGATCACCGAAGATCTCACCTGGACTGTACACACTGGCTTTGTGGCAAGTAAAGCACGACAGCGTCTTTTCCACCTCAGGCGAATGAAGAAGTTCGGCATGAGTCCCTAAGTCCTTAGGACCTTCTACAGGGTGCCATTAAGAGCAACCTGACTGGCTGTATCACCGCCTGGTATGGAAACTGCACCAATCTTGATCGCTGGGCACTGCAGAGAGTGGTACAGACAGCCCAGTGCATCTGTGGATGTGAATTTATCTCCATTGAGGATATTTACAGCAGCAGGTGCTTAAAGAAGGCCTGGAAGATCATCGGGGTCTCCAATCACCCCAACCGTACACTGTTTCAGCTGCTTCCGCCCGTTCGGCAACGGTACCTCAGCATTAAGGCCAGGACCAACAGGCTACAGGACAGCTTCTTTCTACAAGCCATCAAACTTATAAATTCATATGCCTGTACACTGCGACAGAGAGATAACGCAAAGATTTTTACTTTCTCAAGTTGTGGGATGGATGAAGATTTAAATAAATTCAAATTCAAATCCTCTTCACACCCACAAAGTTCAAGGTAAGTTTATCAAAGTACATATGTGTTACCATTATAGGGTACTATGCTGAGATTTACTTTCTTGTGGGCATTCACAGTAGATACAAATAAACAGAATAGAATAAATTAAATTAAACTAAACACAAAGGTTGATGAACCACCAATGGACAAAAGACGACAAGCTGCAAATACAAAAAGAGAAAAAGTAATAATAAATAAGATCGCAGACATGAATCTTTGAAAGTGAGCCCATGGGTTGTGGAATCAGCTCAGTGTTGAGGTCAGTGAAGTTATCCACACTAGATGGACAGCCTGATGGTTGAAGGGTAACCACTGTTCCTGAACCTGGTGGTGAGGTACAGGTAAGGCTCCTGTAACTACTTCCCAGTGGTAGCAAAGAGAAGAGGTCATGGCCTGGATGGTTGGGAGCCATTGATGGTGGATGCTGCTCTCTTGTGGCTGCTTGTTTTTAACTCTGCCAGTTCAAGTGAACATTCGTTGACCTGAAATGTTAAGTCCCTCTTTCCATAGGTGTGGACCAAATCAGTCAATATGTCCTGATGAAGTGTCTTGGCCTGAAATGTCAGCTCTTTATTCCTCTTCATAGATGCTGCCTGACCTGATGAGTTCTTCCAGTTTTTTGTGTGTGCGCTCTGGATTTCCAGCATCCACAGAATCTTTTGTGCTTATCATTTAAGGTCAGGATGTTTCTTATTGTGACGGGGTCCTGAATTACCCCTATGAACTGTGCTCGTTTACTCCTGTTAACTGTGCTTTTGAAAAGAGAGAGAGGGGGTTATTTACCACCAACAACTTGTTTGTAAAAGAGAGAGAGAGTTGAAGACTAACTATTGGACTGTCACTTTAAAGCACTGGAAGTAACTTTTGGATTTCTGCTGAGTTGGAGACAGCACCGAGCAGCTCGTAAGTTGCTATGGTGACTGAGGGCATTATTTAATGGACTCTAGATGTTATGATTTTCGGCAGGTTGTTGATATTTCTCAGGGACAGTTCGCCTGCTTGCATTTCTTACAGAGAGAGAGGAAGGAGGAGTTACTTGAATGACAGTTGATGCTCAGCACGAGAAGATAAAATAGGTCAGATGATAGACCTCAGACACCTATTTGGACACTGAATGAGCATTGTTGTGCCCGCAGGAAAAGTGGGTTTTGGAGGATCGATCTATCGCTCTTGCAGTGGAAAGGAAAAGGGGTTGACTGGTGGGGAGTTGTCCATGTCTCCACCCTTGCCTGGGGGATAGCTCCACCACAGAAAACCGGTCCCCTTTGTTAAAGTCACAGTCGGTGACTTTTAAAGGATTTCGAAGGACAACGAGAAGATCGGCGTCAGCTCACCTGAAGGCTCAAATCTCTATCTCTATCTCTCTCTCTCTCTCTCTCTCTCCCCTCTCTCTCTCTCCCCTCTCTCTCTCCCCTCTCTCTCTCCCCTCTCTCTCTCCCCTCTCTCTCTCCCCTCTCTCTCTCCCCTCTCTCTCTCCCCTCTCTCCCTCCCCTCTCTCCCTCCCCTCTCTCCCTCCCCTCTCTCCCTCCCCTCTCTCCCTCCCCTCTCTCCCTCCCCTCTCTCCCTCCCCTCTCTCCCTCCCCTCTCTCCCTCCCCTCTCTCCCTCCCCTCTCTCCCTCCCCTCTCTCCCTCCCCTCTCTCCCTCCCCTCTCTCCCTCCCCTCTCTCCCTCCCCTCTCTCCCTCCCCTCTCTCCCTCCCCTCTCTCCCTCCCCTCTCTCCCTCCCCTCTCTCCCTCCCCTCTCTCCCTCCCCTCTCTCCCTCCCCCCTCTCCCTCCCCCCTCTCCCTCCCCCCTCTCCCTCCCCCCTCTCCCTCCCCCCTCTCCCTCCCCCCTCTCCCTCCCCCCTCTCCCTCCCCTCTCTCCCTCCCCTCTCTCCCTCCCCTCTCTCCCTCCCCTCTCTCCCTCCCCTCTCTCCCTCCCCTCTCTCCCTCCCCTCTCTCCCTCCCCTCTCTCCCTCCCCTCTCTCCCTCCCCTCTCTCCCTCCCCCCTCTCCCTCCCCCCTCTCCCTCCCCCCTCTCCCTCCCCCCTCTCCCTCCCCCCTCTCCCTCCCCCCTCTCCCTCCCCCCTCTCCCTCCCCCCTCTCCCTCCCCCCTCTCCCTCCCCCCTCTCCCTCCCCCCTCTCCCTCCCCCCTCTCCCTCCCCCCTCTCCCTCCCCCCTCTCCCTCCCCCCTCTCCCTCCCCCCTCTCCCTCCCCCCTCTCCCTCCCCCTCTCCCTCCCCCTCTCCCTCCCCCTCTCCCTCCCCCTCTCCCTCCCCCTCTCCCTCCCCCTCTCCCTCCCCCTCTCCCTTCCCCTCTCCCTTCCCCTCTCCCTTCCCCTCTCCCTTCCCCTCTCCCTTCCCCTCTCCCTTCCCCTCTCCCTCCCCCTCTCCCTCCCCCTCTCCCCCCCTCTCTCCCCCCCCTCTCTCTCCCCCCTCTCTCTCTCTCTCCCCCCTCTCTCTCTCTCCCCCCCCTCTCTCTCTCTCCCCCCCCTCTCTCTCTCTCCCCCCCCTCTCTCTCTCTCCCCCCCCTCTCTCTCTCTCCCCCCCCTCTCTCTCCCTCCCCCCTCTCTCTCTCTCCCCCCCCTCCCCTTAATGAAATGTTTAACTTGCTGCTCTTGGTATCCATGTGTTATCAGTGTGATTGAATCTGAGTGAAAAATGTGATAGAAAAGTGCCAAGTGATGCAGCCATTTTACAAACAATAACTTGTTGGCCTTTGTTTTTTTTCCCCCCAGTTAATGTTGCAGTTATCTGGAAAAGTGTGTTTACTTTGGTTTACTGACACCTGCTGTTAAAACATGGTGCTAAATGTGTTTCCTGTCCAGTACTCCACATATTTAAAATGCTTTTTAATCTTAACATGAATTAGTATGTCTAAGATACTGAATTATTTTCATCCTGAGCCTCCCCGTCATTTAACCTTATCCTCTCTTTCCCACATTATCTTTGTATAACCCAGTGTGTGTTTGTTTTAAAGTGAAGCAGAGATCATTGCAAATGGTCATTTGCACTCAGGGTTAGAGGTGGGGTTAATAGAGGAGGAGGATTTTAAAGGCAATAATCTAGTCAATGATTTGGTGATACTAAAAGCAGAAGTATTTCTATTTTTTTCACTTTGCCCAAAAGGGTATTGATTTGGCAGGCCAGGGTCCGAGAGGAAGGAATGACCAGATGTTCGGACGATTTAAGTTCTGGGCCAGGTTGAAAAGGTCAGGGAATCAGGGCCAGAGACGGGTGGTTCAACTCGCTGCTCCATGAGGTTTACTCGTCTCTGGGCTGAATTGAGACTGTGGCCTGCACCTAACAGGCTCCTGAATCGGCTACAGTGATGTCTGGCTTCATGTCTGACTCACTTTCGTGAACTTCAGTTCTGAATGCTGTTTGCTTGCTTTTATTCTGTGCATGATCAATTTTCTTTCTCTGCAAATTGGGTGTTTGACGGTCTTGTTGAGTTCTGTTGGGGTTTCTTTGTTTTTTGGCTGCCTGTAAGCAGATGAATCTCAAGGTTGTATAAATTATACCTACTTTGATTGTGGTAACTTCTATTTTGAAAAAGGCACACTCAACAGCTTCATGCCCAAAGAAACCACTTTATCTCGAACGTCAAAACCATTATGTATGTACAGAGGCTTTCACAACCCATACGACATGGCAGGAACACTATATACAAAGCACACTGGAAGTAAAAAGAACGGAAGTGAACCCTCCTCCCCCCCATTATCCTAATTAGTATTAACTTACTTTCAATAATGCTCACATTACAACATTGATAATAAATGTACTTTGAATCTTCTACATGGTGATGTAGAATGCCTAGAACTTTCGATTGCATTTTTTTGATGAGCTGCCTCCTGACACAGCAAGAGATGTAGGGAAAATGTGATTTGGCCAGAAAGACAGTTTAAAATGCTATTGGTGTGTGGGTGACATGGTACTGTAGCGGTTAGTGTAATGCTATTACAGCACCAGTGACCTCAGTTCAGTTCCTTCATTGTCTGTCACGAGTTTGTACGTTCTCCCCATGAATACGTGAGTTTTCTTGGTGGCTCCAGTTTCCTCTTGCATCCCAAGGACATATGGTTTGGTAGGTTATTTGGTCACACAGGTGTAGTTGGGGGGCACGAGCTTGTTGGGCCAGGAGGCTGCTATCATGCTATATCTCTAAATAAATAAAATTAAAATGCTGGATTATCTATTGATTAAGTATCTCTGGAGTTGGGTGCTAGAGAAAGCAATCACCATTAATTATAGCATAGTCTAAAGCTTTGGAAGGTGTTCTGGAAGTAGTAAAGCTGATCGGTCAATTCTTCATGGCACTAGAGTGACCTTTGAAATAGCAGTCAATAAAGTATCAATCTGTACTCCTAGTTATAATGTGATTGTACAACAAAAGTGCAAACATTACACTCTAGTGTTCCAATTCATGCCAGTCAGGATGTTAATAGATGTCCATCTGATTCTGGGGAAAAACTGACTCACCTAGTATCAACGGAGCATCTAGTAGAGCTGTTGCCTCACAGCACCAGAGACTCAATGGGGTGTTCAGTGCTGACCTTGGGTTCTTCGTAGAGTTTAAACATTCCACCACTACTCCCACCCATGACTGTGGGAATTTACTCCAGGTCCTTGGGCTTCATTGCACATCCCAAAGACTGGTGTAGGGGGCAGGGATTCAGATTCCTGGATAATTGGGGCCCCTTCTGGGGGAGTACGACCTGCTCAAAAAGGGCGGGTTACACCTAAACCCAAAGGGGTCCAGTATCCTAGAAGGCACATTCAATAGAGCTGTTAGGGAGGGTTTAAACTAATTTGGCATGGGGGTGAGAACCAGAGCGATAGGGCTGAGGAAGGGGAAAACAGTAGTAAATCAAAGATAGCGTGCAACAGAGATTATAGAAAGAACAGGCAGGAGGTGAGGCTTAATCGCAGCCATTGGCATGAGTTACAGGCAATAGAGTTGTGATGCAGTTTAATCAGAAAACAACAAATACTGGACTGAGAGTGTTGTACCTGAATGCACTCAGCATAAGAAATAAAATGGACGATTTTGAAATTCAGCCACAGATTGAAAAATATGACATTGTGGCCATCTCTGAAACTGGGCTAAAGGATGGCTGCCATTGGGAGCTGAACATTCAAGGATATACGGTGTATTGGAAAGATAGGTTAGTAGGCAGAGCGGGTGATGTGGCTCTGTGTAGAAGAATTAATATTAAATCATTAGAAAGAGATGACATAGGATCGGAAGGTGTAGAGTCTCTATGAGTTGAGTTAAGAAATGACAAGGGTAAAAGGACCCTAATGGCAGTTGTATACAGGCCTCCAAACAGCAGCCGGGGATGTGGATTACCAATTTTAGCAGGAGATAGAAAAGGCATGTCAGAAAGGCAATGTCATGATAATTGCTGGGGATTTTAACATGAAAGTGGATTGGGAAAACCACGTCAGTACTGGACCTCGAGAGAGAATGTGTAGAATGTCTAAGGGATGACTTTTTAGAACAGCTTGTTTTTGAGCCCACAAGATTGGGTTGCGTGCAATGATCCTGAGGTGATAAGAGAATTTAGGGTTAAGGAACCCTTGGGGAACAGTGATCACAATATGATCGAGTTCACATTGAAATTTGAGAGGACAAAAAAATCCAATGTGTTGGTATTTCAGTGGAATAAAGGAAATTACAATGGCACCAGAGGGGAACTGGCCAAAGTTGACTGGAAAGGGACACTAACAGGAAAGACAGCAGAGCAACAAAAATGAAAAATAATAATTATACAAAAGACTCTAAACCCACTACCAATTTAATTTACATGAATATGGGGTTTTGAGACTATAAGTGTATTCTACTATATTGTATTCTGTACTCTGTATTCTTTTATGCAAGAAATCAATAAAATATTGAAAGAGTAAAATGAGAGAAGTGCAAGTATTCCAAATAAAAGAAATTTTCAAAGGGAAGAAGGACACTACCATGGCTGACAAGTGAAGTCAGAGCCAAAGTAAAAGCAAAAGAGAGGGCATACAAGGAAGCCAAAGCTAGTGGGAAGATAGAGGATTGGGGTGCTTTTAAAAACTTGCAGAAGGAAACTAAGGAGGTCATTAGGAAGGAACAGATAACTATGCGAGGAAGCTGGCGACTAATATCAAAGAAGATACTAAAAGCTTTTTTAAGTATATAAAGGGTAAACGAGAGTTGAGGGTAAATACAGGACCAATACAAAATGACACTGGAGATATTGTAGTGAGAGATGCAGAGATGGCAGAGGAACTGAATGTGTATTTTGCATCTGTGTTCACAGTGGAAGAGGTCTGCAGTATACCAGACATTCAAGAGTGTCAGGGAAGTGAAGCTTGTGCAATGAAAATTATGACTGAGAAGGTGCTCAGGAAGCTTAATGGTCTGAGGGTGTATAAGTCTCTTGGACCTGATGAAGTGCACCCTCGGGTTCTGAAGAAGTAGCTGGAGAGATTGCAGAAGCATTAATGATGATCTTTCAAGAATCAATAGATTCTGGCATTGTACTGGATGACTGGAAAATTGCAAATGTTACTCCGCTATTTAAGAAGGGTGGGAGGCGGCAGAAAGGAAACTATAGACCTGTTAGCCTGACATCAGTGGTTGGGAAGTTGTTGGAATCAATTGTTAGGGATGAGATTACAGAGGAGGGACATGACAACATAGGCCAAAGCCAGCATGGTTTCCTGAAAGGAAAATCTTGCCTGACAAACCTACTGCAATTCTTTGAGGAAATTACAAAGGAGCAGTAGACATGGTGTACTTGGATTTTCAGAAGGCCTTTGACAAGGTACTGTACATGAGGCTGCTTAGCAAAATAAGAGCCCATGGAATTACAGGGAAGTTACTAGCGTGGGTGGAGCATTGGCTGGTCAACAGAAAACAGAGTAGGAATACAGAGGCTGTCTGTTACCAGTGGAGTTCCACAGGGGTCGGTGTTGGGACCGCTGCTTTTTACGATGTACGTCAATGATTTGGACTACAGTATTAATGGATTTGTGGCTAAATTTGCCGATGATACAAAGATAGGTGGAGAAGTGGGTAGTGTTGAGGAAACAGAGAGCCTGCAGGGAGACTTAGATAGTTCAGGGGAATGGGCGAAGAAGTAGCAAATGAAATACAATGTTGGAAAGTGTATGGTCATGTACTTTGGTGGAAGAAGTAAGCAGGCAGGCTATTACTTAGATGGGGGAGAGAATTCAAAATGCAGAGATGCAAAGGAACTTGAGTCCTTGTGCAGGATACCCTACAGGTTAATTTCCAGGTTGAGTCAGTGGTGAAGAAGGCGAAGCAATGTTGGCATTCACTTCTAGAGGTATAGAATATAAGAGCAGGGATGTGATGTTGAGGCTCCATCAGGCACTCGTGAGTCCACACTTGGAGTATTGTGTGCAGTTTTGGGCTCCTTATTTTAGAAAGGATATACTTACATTAGAGAGGGTTCAGAGAAGATTCACAAGAATGATTCCAGGAATGAAAGGGTTACCGTATGAGGACGTCTAGCCGTTCTTGGGCTGTATTCCCTGGAGTTCAGGAGAATGAGGGGGGGATCTCATAGAAATATTCCGAATGTTAAAAGGCCTAAACAGATTAGATATGGCAAAGTTATTTCACATGGTAGCGGATTCTAGGACAAGAGGGCACAACTTCAGGATTGAAGGACATCCATTTAGAACAGAGATGCGGAGAGATTACCTTAGTCAGAGGGTGATAAATCTGTGGAATTTGTTGCCATGAGCGGCTGTGGTGCTAAGTCATTGGATCAGCCCATGATTGAATGGCAGAGCAGACTCGATGGGCCGAATTGTCTACTTCTGCTTCTATACCTTATGGTCTTGTGTCCCAATTTGTAGATTAATTGGTGATTGTAATTTGCCTTCGATGTAAGGGTGAGTCTATATTGTTGGCAACTCGTAGGAATATGGGGAAATTATATCTAAAATTGTAAGATTAGTGAAAATCTGGATTTGATGGTGTATGTGGACTTGGTGTGTCAAAGGGCCTATTTCTGCACTGTATTGATATCTGACTCCTGATGGAAGACTCCAGATTTATTTTCTGATAGGTGCTGTTTCACCTCAGAATGCTTACCAGAGTAATCTAACCTGGGTTAAAATACCTTATTGGTTAGACAAATGCTGAAAGATGTTAGAGACACAAATCTTTATTTATCAAATTCCTGTGCTCATCATCCACCCAGCTCCACCCCTCCCCACCCTGAGGAGGCTTCATTTGCCTGCTTTTGTCTGGCGTCATCTATCATTCACCCGCCTTTGGCTCACAACTCCACCCACCCCCTTGCTTATCTCACCCCAGTGGCCCGTCATCCTTCACCCCTTCTCGGTCCACCAATCATCTACTGGCCCCAGCCTCGCCCTGGCCCTTCCCTCTCCTCTTATCCTAGCTGTCTTCCCCCCCAACTGCACTCCTGATACAGGTTCTTGACCTGAAACTTCGACTGTTCTATGACGAGCAAGTCTGTGAGGAAGGACGGGCAAGAGCAATGTAATAGATTGGACAAGATGGTTCTTTTCTCTGAAACAACAGAGAAGATTTGATGGAAGTTTTTAAAAATTTATGAGGGACATAAACTGATACCTGGTATCGTATTCCTCGTTGGGTAATGTCTAATATGAGAAGGCATGGATTTAAGGTGAGAGTGGGTAAGTTCAAAAGGAGATGAATGGAGCATGATAGTGGTGAATGTCTGGAATGTGCTGATAGCAATAGTGGTGGAAGCTGATATGATAGAGGTGTTTAAAGGCTCCCAGATAAGCACATGAATATGGAGAAATGGTGTGTAGATAGAAATGATTACTTTAGTTTGGCATTTAAATACTAGTTGAACTAGACAGGTTATCATGGATGGAAGTGCCTGGCCCTGTCTTGTAATGTTCTGTGTTTTATAATTCCCCCCACCCCCCCATTGCCACCCGCATCCTAGATGCTGTTCGACCTGCTGAGTTTGAGCAGATTTTTTTTGTGCTGTTTGATAATACTTAGCAGCACTAACACTTTTTGAAACAAGATGTTCTTCAGAGTATTAATGAAATCTGCAGACATTATAATGGAGCAACACACATCAAAGTTGCTGGTGAATGCAGCAGGCCAGGCAGCATCTCTTGGAAGCGGTACAGTCGACGTTTCAGGCCGAGACCCTTCGTCATGGAACTCAGTTGTTAATCCTGTTGACTGGCCATTCAAGATTCAGGATGCAGCTGTCACTTACTCAAAGTTCAAAGTAAATGTATCATCCAAGTACGTTTTTGTCACCATATCTTATCTTGAGATTCGTTTTCTTGCCGGCATTCACAGTAGAACAAAGCAATGCAATAGAGTCAATGAAAAACTATGTGCAAAGATTGACAAATAATCGATGTGCAAAAGAAGACAAACTGCAAATACAAATAATAATAAATAATACTGAGAATATGAGTTGTAGAGTCTTTGAAAGTTAGTCTAAGTTCTGTTCAGTTGGATTATTGGCTTACTGTTGAGATGTGATTCAGATACAGTTCGTTAACTGATGTGAATTGATTGAAGATCTGTGGGATTGGTTATGGAACTCTGCTTAGATTATTATTGGCACTCCATCCCTTCCTGTGAAGCAGTTGTGAATTCAATAAAGTATTCCTGAAGCCTTCCACCTTTCTTTTAGAAGAACATAAAGAACAGACGCTGCATCTTATCAGAATGAGGTATGTCATGAAATTTGTTGCTCTGTGACAGCAGCCCAGTGCAATACATAAACTCGGAGTTAGGTTTAATATCACTCAGATGTATTGTGAAATTTATTTGTCGCAGCAGTACACTGTAATACATAAAATTATGTATTTCAGAGGGTTCCAAAGATTCTTCGTATTTTTATCAGATCTCTGCCCATTATTTTGACACTAGGACCTCTGATAGCAATTTTGTATGTTTCAGTGCAAAAAGAATTCAATATAAAAAGAACGGAAAGAATCAGTATATAACGAATGCTGTGTTTCTCAATAGATGAAAACGATGGATAGCAGAAATTCCTGTTAACTATTATGCTGAAAAGTATAAATTAAGCATGTGTTACTTGTGAGTAAATGAAAGTAGTTGTACTACATTTAATAGAGGTAACACACATCAAAGTTGCTGGTGAACACAGCAGGCCAGGCAGCAGCTCTAGGAAGAGGTACAGTTGACGTTTCAAGCTGAGACCCTTCATCAGGACTAACTGAAGGAAGAGCAAGTAAGAGATTTGAGAGGGGGAGGGGGAGATCCAAAATGATAGGAGAAGACAGGAGGGGGAGGGATGGAGCCAAGAGCTGGACAGGTGATTGGCAAAAGGGATATGAGAGGATCATGGGACAGGAGGCCCAGGGAGAAGGAAAAGGGGGAGGGGGCGAAACCCAGAGGATGGGCAAGGGGTATAGTGAGAGGGACAGAGGGAGAAAAAGGAGAGAGAGAGAGAGAGAGAGAGAGAGAAAGAATGTGTGTGTGTGTGTGTATATAAATAAACAACTGATGGGGTACGAGGGGGAGGTGGGGCATTAGCGGTAGTTAGAGAAGTCAATGTTCATGCCATCAGGTTGGAGGCTACCCGGACGGAATATAAGGTGTTGTTCCTCCAACCTGAGTGTGGCTTCATCTTTACAGTAGAGGAGGCCGTGGATAGACATATCAGAATGGGAATGGGATGTGGAATTAAAATGTGTGGATGTGTGTTGCTTGAATTTCCAGCATGTGTAGAATTCCTTGTGTTTACATTTAATAGAGGTGTTCAGTTTGATGGAATGGACTGCTGGAGACTTTTTCTCAGGGTGGAAATGTCTAATACAAGGAGGCAATAACTTTGTTTGGGGATGAACATATGGGGGGGGCAGGGGTGTCAGAAGGGGGTATTTTACTTGGAGTCGTAGGTGCTTGGATTGTGCTGCCAAGGGTGATCCTAGAGGTAGATACATTTTGAACATTTAAGAGACTCTTTGATAGGTGCATGGAAGAAAAATGGAGAGCTACATGGAAGGTGAAAGATTAGATTGATCTTGGAACAAGTTAAAGAGTCATGGGCTGAACAATCTGTACTGTGCTTCACTGTTCTGTGTAGTTTGCCATCTCCCTGATCACTCAATGTGCATCGCCAGGAATTATGTGCTAACAGGACTGGCTCTGGCTTAGTATGCAGAGAGATACAGGACTGATGATGGTGCTGTGCTGAAGATCTGGTGTGGATCCCTCCATTTCCCCTGTAGTGTGGAGAACGTGGAATGAACACCCTGACCTCCCTGTTTCTGCGTTCTGAGCCTTTGGGAACCTGATACTTCTGCAGCAATAATTCTTAGCCAACTTAGTGGAAATCACAAAATTTCAAACGTAGGAAAATACAAGTCAACTACAGGTTTTTCTGGGACTATTCGGCATGTCACTGTGAGATGATGCATTTTGAGAGGTATAGTGAGGGTGGGACATGTGCCATGCATGGTCCCGTGGGAGTATTGTTATTTTAGATTTGGCAATACAGCACAGAGTAGGCACTTTTGACCCTTCAAGCCATGCCACCCAGCAGCCCCAAACAGACCCGATTAACCTTAATTTAATCGCAGGACAATTTACAATGACAGACTAACCAACCTGGCATGTCTTTTTGGACTGTTTCCTAAGAAATGAACCTGTTCTGCTAAGTGGCAGCTAAGCACAGGAAAACAAGCAAAAACTAGCCATCTGCACAGTCAGGATCAACTTGGTGTGGTGAGTCAAACAGCAGAAAAACAGGCTTTTCAGCCCTGCATGTCTATGCTGACCATCAAGTACCCACCTGCACAATGTACATCACGGGTACAACCCTCCTAACCATTGAGCACATTTACATGAAATGTTGCCGTAGAAAAGATAGACAGATACTTTATTGATCCCAAATTACAGCATCGCAGTAGCATTATAAGTATACAGATATACAAATATTAGAAGAGAAGAAAGAAAAAATTAACTCAAACTGACCAACAGGAGGGAGTCATCAGGCCCCTGGCTATAGGTTGACTCATTATAGAACCAAGAGTAAGATTAGCCTCATGTAGCACTCTTTGGAGCTGTGCAGTTACCTTCATCTGTTACTAAAGTGCTCCTCCGTTCAGCCAAGGTAG
Source organism: Mobula birostris (assembly GCF_030028105.1). Classification (NCBI taxonomy): domain Eukaryota; kingdom Metazoa; phylum Chordata; class Chondrichthyes; order Myliobatiformes; family Myliobatidae; genus Mobula; species Mobula birostris. Next base: position 28,967,910 of record NC_092374.1, on the reverse strand, counting down.
CATACAGAGGGTGAGAAACTTTGTCTAGAATTGCCAGGATTTTCCATAGGATTCATTGTTCTACCACAGTCTCCAGTGTGCCCAGTTTAACCTCTATGACAGAGCCAGCCTTTCTAATCAGTTTATTGAGCCTGTTGGTATCACCAAGTTGATACCACTGCCCCAGCACACTGCTACATAACAGCAGCATCCATCATCAAAGGTCCTCACCACCCAGCTAATGCTTGTTTCTCGCTGCTGCCATCAGGTAGAAGGTACAAGAGCCTCGGGACTCGCACCACCAGGTTCAAGAACAGTTACTACCCCTCAACCATCAGGCTCTTGAACGAAAGGGGAAGACTTGCTAATTTTGTTGGCTAGGAGGAACATGGTTTTACAAAGGGAAGAGGAAGGGAAACCGGTAAATTGTTCATTATCTTTAATGTCCTTCATTTCAATGAATATTTTTCTTTTCTTTTTTTCTTTTTCAATTTTTTTTATTAGTTTCAACATCATACACATTAAAAAAGAAAGTACAGAGCAATTGGGATTGTATTAATTAATAATTATATTGTAAAAGTATACAGTCAGGTAACACATAGTAAACCTCCCAAAGTCTCACAGATTAACAATAAAATATATAAAGAGTATACATAAAATACAAAAATATCATAAAAAAAAACAAAAAGAAAAAAAATATATTCCCTTTTTTAAAAAAAACTAATCTATACAAACTAAAAGAAAACTGAGGAAAAGAAAAAGAAAGGGCTATTATGATACCTCAGATAGAACCAATAATGTCGCCACTTCCGCTCCTCTCCCCATATATTGAAATCACAAAATAGATTTGGCAAGGGTCAAATTACATCATGTGGAAATATTGAATAAATAGTCTCCAAGTCTCATCAAATTTAATAGATGGGTCATACATGACACTTCTAATTTTTTCTAGATTTAAACAAGATGTAGTTTGAGAAAACCAGTGAAATGTAGTTGGAGGACTAATCTCTTTATAATTCAATAGTATGGATATTCTAACCATTAGAGTAACAAAAGCAAATATCCGACAAGCTGAAATGAATATTTTTCAATGTTGCACAACTAAAGTGGTAGTAAGCTGCCAAGTTCAAAGTTGGAAAGCTAAATTCACTTATTTTTACTCGAATAATTTATCTGCCTGACATTTTGGTTCCTTTACTCAAGATGAAATACACTGGCATTGAAGAAATTCCAAAAGAGATTCATGCAGCTAATTCCTGGAGTGAAATTGTTTCATATCATAGGCAGCTGAAGAAATTAGTTCTGTATTCTTTGGAGTTTAGAAGAGTGAGAGGTGGATTTACTGAAACACGCTTTCCTTGGGGAGCATAAGATGTTGAGATCTTTCCACGAGTGGGATATAGTTATAAGATTGGGGACAGTCATTTAAAACTGAAGGAAGAACTTATTACAAAGGATGGTGAATCTAGAATTCTAGAGTGTTGTGGAGGCTAGATCATTATGGAGTATTTAAAAAGGAAGTGGATAAATTTTTCAAACTGAAGGGAATTGAGGAGCATGGGGAACTGGCAGAAGGCTTGAGGCAGATTAGACACGATTATATTAAATGGTCCTCCAAGAGGACGACAACCTTGCCATTGGGTTTGGAGGCTTGCGTGCCTCAATGACCTGGAAAGCCATGTTGGCTGGAGTCAGGACTTTATGCTTTGGCTCTTGGCAGGGTCACCCATGCCGAATGGGTCAAAAGGTAGAGGCCAGTCTAAGCCTGGTCCAACGGTCCTTCAGGTTTGGGAGTTCATCCCAGGGCCAACAACCCTGACTGGTAAAACAGAATTGTTACGGAAGCAACAATGAAGTATCCTTCTACCTCTGAGTGTGATGTAGTCCTGAGTTTCCACTTGGGATTTGCATGACTGACCGTCATGAAAACTGAGAGGCAGCTACTGACGTGATAAAGGAAGCTGTGAACACTTCCTGAGATGGAGGACTTTCATTGCTGCCTTAAACACCAGTGGCATAATGGGCAGTAAATAAACTAAATGGCAGGGTTTATGAGCTGAGCTGTTTTTTCATGTATATATTTTGTACATTCTGGTGTATCATTAGTTCATTATCTCTTCACACTAAAAAAAACTCAATTAAATCTCTGACTGGGCTTTGTATTCTTTGTTGCAGTTCTTTTCTAGGTGGTGTTTTCACAGGCAGTTTATCTTCAATGAGATTGTTTTAACTTTGCCTGCAATAATTGCTGCTCCTTTTCCAGTTTTTGCCATCATGTCCGTAGCTTACTGTAGTAACTATGACATAGCTCTTGGGCTGTATTTCTGTTAACCTATTTGTTTTAACATGTTCAAACATTTGTGAACAGTTCAGTTTGGATGATGACCCAGTGTTGCCTCCGTGATGCATTTCTCTCACTTTTTCCTGCTGATACTTTGTAATGTTGCAATGTAGGCAGCTCTTCAATGTTTTACAATGACACAGTAATCTTTACTCCTATTTGAGTATTTTTCACATTTGAGCATTATCACATTTTGTAACTCTAACCTTTGCTAATCCCACTTTATCTTATCACTCAGGCTAGTTTGAATTGTCTCAGGGCATGGAAATTTCCAGATAATTTGATTCAAGTTTTAACCTGTTATTTTTTTGTGTGTGATTTTTGGGGGCAATAAGTGGGGCAAGAATTGAATATATGGTTGGAGGTGCACAAGGCACCTACCTATCGTGGAGGAGGTAGTATACCTTGATGGGCTTTTGCTTGCCTTCTCTTTTTCAAATTGCATTCTTAATTTATTGCTTTTGCTTGATGTTTCTTTTATGAGGAGCAGCAATCAATATAAGAGATGTGCAGGAGGCTGCAGTCGGAAGGAAGGAATATAGTTCCCTGAAGGTCACAACTGGGGAAGAGCATGGGTGTGCAGGGTCTGAACGTGACATAAATTTTACAACTGAGACACATGCTGGGACCCTGAGCCGGTGTAGGCGACTCAAGGCAGGGATGATGGGCAAATGGGACAGTGCAAAATGAAAATCTCTTACTAGCTCTTCTTTCAGTTAGTCCTGACGAAGGGTCTTGGCCCGAAACGTCGACTGTACCTCTTCCTAGAGATGCTGCCTGGCCTGCTGCGTTCACCAGCAACTTTTGTGTGTGTTGCTTCAGTGCAAAATGAAATTGTGAGCAGCATAGTTTTGTATGATCTTTGATTTAGACAAGAGAGACAAAGGTTGTAATTTAGAGTTAAGTCACAAGGGTGGGTGAGGATACCTATGTTAGATTTGTTGAGGTCAATGGAAGCTAGAAACCTGACATTCAGGTCATATTCAGTGGGTCGATTGCCATGTATGTAGTTGGTCAAATTTAGATGGGGGTAGTCTATAACCTGATGGTCATGAACATTGAATTCTCCAGTTTGAGTTAACTTCCTAAGCACAAAATAATCTGCAGATGCTGGGGTCAAAGCAACACTCACAACACGCTGGAGGAACTCAGCAGGTCGGGCAGCATCTGTGGAAACTATCTTCCTCTCTGTCACTTTCTTCTTGCTGATCTGTCCAGGTCCTCGTACACACATGCAGCATGAGCACTCCCCAGCCCCCTGTTACTGTTTCTTTTCCCTCCTCCACTGACCCTATCACCAACACACTCCTGCTGGATGCCCTTCCTCTACTGTTGCCATCTGCCCTTCTGATCTCCTAATTTGGTTCCTTGCTGCTCCTTCCTTTCCTATCCGATTCCATCACCTGTGGCTCAGTATTTCCTCTGCCTGTCACCTCCTGGCCTCCAACAATCATAATCTTCTCTCCTCACCTGGAGGCACCTATCACTTCCCAGCTCTTACTCTCCCCCCCGCCTTTCTCCTCATCTCTTTTGACTAGATATATCCCCTCTACTCTTTCAGTCCAGGTGAAGGGTCTCTACCTGATATGTCAACTGTCGGTTTCCCTCCACCGATGCTGCCTGACTTGCAGAATTCCACAGGCACTTTGCTCTTTTGATTGAGACATGGTCCCTCTTCAGAAAATGAATTCTTGCAAAGGTTCTGTTTGGACCTATTCTCTTGTTTTTTTAAAAAAAAACAAGTTGGGAGTTGGTGAAGGCAAATCAGTCTCTCAGTCCTGCTCTACCATTCACCAAGAGTGTACCTGATTGGTTTATTATTTTCACATGTGCCAACATACAGTGAAAACTTGCCTTGCATAATGTTTATACGGATGAAATCATTACACAGTGCATTGAGCTAGAGGAAGGTAAAAATAATAACAATGCAAAATAAGTGTAAAAGTGACTGGAAAAAATGCCTTGCAAGTAAATGATGAGTGCAAGATCATGACAAGATAGAATGTGAGGCCATCTTATTCTCCAGGAGGTCCATTTAGAGTCTGATAACTGTGGGATGGAAACTGATCCATTCGTAGCCTCAATGGAACTTTCTCTTTCTCTTCTGGCAAGCTCTGTCTTGAATACAGTCATTGAGTCTGCCTCCACAGCTCTCTGGGATATAAAATTCCAGAATCATGGAGATCCATGAAAATTCCATGATCCTCCTAGAGAAGTTGTTTGTGCTGATCTTATATGAATGGCCCCTTGTTCTGAAACTGCACTCTCGTTCCAGATATCCTGATTGGGGAAAATATTCTCTCAGTACCAACTCTATCAGTCCCCCCCTTGGGGGGATTTATCACATGACAAATAAACTGTCTTATAATTGTCCTGAAGAAGAATCTCGGCCCGAAACATTGACTGTTTTTCCCTAGATGCTGCCTGACCTGCTGAGTTCCTCCAGTATGTTGTGTTCTTCTTCTTGTTCCCCACTGCATTGTCTTCTTGTGGCATTGCTCCGAGTTGCTAGCTCGGCCCACTCAACCCAGCACGGATGGAAAGCATGCAAGGAGCCGGCTGGAGTCAAATCCAGGACTACTCGCCTCAAAGTCCAGTGTCGATGCCACTGGCCAGCATCTTGTGTGTGTTGTCTTATCATTGCCCATAACGAATGTAGACACAACCTGCTCAATCCCTCTTCATCCCTGGGGCCAACTTGTTGCTATCTCTTCTGTATTATTTGTTCACTCTCATATTCTATCTTTTTCATTATAATATTCTTTCAGCCATGGTTTTCTTTTTTAAAATCTGTTATCTTCTGGCCTACCACTAATTTTTGTAAGATTGTATGCCTCTTCATTAACCTCATCTGCTTTTTCAATTCAGTTTTCATGGGAATGTTGCCTTGATTGGAGGGTTTATTATAAGGAGAGGCTGGAACCGTTTTCCCCGGAACAAAGGATTCAGAGGGGTGATCTTGCAGAGGTTTATAAAATTATGAGGGGCATGGATAGTGAGTTTTTTTTCTCCACGATAGGGGAATCTAAAACTAGATGACATAGATTTAAGGTGAAAGCAGAAAGATATGAAGGGAATCTGAGGCACAAGTTTTCAAACAGTGGGTGGTTGGTAAATGGAATGAGTTACTAGGGGACATGGCAGGGGCGGTACACACTTGGACAGGAACTTTGATGGGAAGAGAGATGAGCACTATGTATCTAAATTTTTCCTATATATGTAGTATTTTTATGTATTGCAGTGTATTGGTGTTATGAATCAAGAACAAAATCAAAGCTAATGTCAGTGCTAATAAACCTTATTCTGACTGAATTTTATAATTTAATGCTGCTCATAGACATTGCAGTAACAACAAGTACATTTTACTTTTTAACCACTTACTGCTTTAAAGATTGAGAGAAATGATTAAGTGTTTGCATGGCTAGGAGAGAAGTTTGGAAGTTTTCACTAAACAAGCAGAGGTTCAGAAAGTGCAATGGTTTCAGTACGAGGCAGATTCTTTATTTTTAAAGCAGCTGGGCTTGTTAACACACCGGATTAGTTACTGAACAAATATCAAAAGCAACAGAAACATGAATTTGTATGTCACAGGGCAACCAGGGAATGTAGACTCAGTTAATGAATTACGGGAATAAAAGCATAATGTGGTGGACTAATTGTGGTCTACCTATTAATTTATCACAAGATCCGCCTTGGGGAAGGTGAGGGGTTGTGTTGTGGCAAGTGGTTGCAAGGTTGCAATGAACTTTCTGGAAAGAAGTCTGCCCTTACTTGTTTTGATCTGCAATATGACACCAGAACCACTAGTGATCTTAACTGACATTTCAGATGGGCAGTAAGTACAGAGTAGTTGATGATGCCAACATCCCGTGATTGAATATAATTAATTCTAAACCCTCCCTCCCTCCCCCACCTCTTACAGCCAACTGTCCATTTTCCTGGATAAGAACAACAAGTGTTTCAGAGCAAATTTGTGAAAGGAAGCTAGAAAACCATAACACAGCAGAAAAAAAACTATTACTAATGTAAGCCACATTTCACCCCATGTTGATTTAGTTTAGGCTAATGCTTTTTAAAACTTCACTTTATTATGGTGAAGAGCTACTTGAATTAATAGTAGTTATATTTTACTCTTAGTTGAAGGTTTTAAAACGCAAAGTAGGGCTTGTGAATTTGTGTTTGGAGAATATCAGTCTATTTGTGCAACAGTGCAATGCCAGATGCCTCCTGAATGTCAAGGTATAGAAGATCATTGCAAAACTCTACGTGTGTTGGGAAAGTTTGGTGTGCTACATTTGCCTGATGTGCTTCTAAAAATGGAGTGACATTCAGATGCCGGTCTGCTTTCCTCATGGTGTCTATTTTTCTGTCCTGCCAACTAAGGCTGTAATTTAAGGGTTTTCACCTTTGTCCCAGTAAAATGAGTTTCAGGCACGACAAAACTAAATTCCCCCCCGCCCCCGCAGAAAACCAAACAGCCAGTAAAACGGGTTTTCCATTCACTATGTGTTACCTTGATCACTGGGAATAGGATATTGCAAAGCAGTGTCCTGGTGGTTTCTGAAGAGTTTATCAAATATCATTTATCAAATTTGTTGTCGCTATTACGGCTCTGCTTTATCCTCTTGTTGAAAGCCATACAGATTTCTGTACTGAGTTGATACATGGAATGTGCGGTTGCTTGTACACCTGCCTCAATTTCACCGTGTATTTCAGGAATCTGAAAAATAATTTCATTGCTAACTGGTTTTAGGTCTGGAAATACAATTAGATACAGTGAATTGCCGATCAGATTTGCTGGTGTTATCATCTATTACTAACACAGTAGTTAACCTGGAGCGTGACCTTAGGCAATGACAAATCTTGTGATCCGACTGCATGGAAGAAGGTAGTTGTACGAAGGTACACAGTGGTCAATTTGTGACTTTCGGATCCATTTTCAGCTTTTGAAAACTTGCTGCAGATTACATTTACAGGACACAGGTTAGTCTTCCCTGTACTATCTTTTTGATTGTCTCTAGTAATTTCTAGATTTTACTTTTGACATTGAGTCTGATGTAGACAAACCCATAAGTAACATCGGACTTTTTTCACGTGTACAGAGCTGATTATTTTTTGAATAGTAGTTTTTAAGTGTTTTAGAAATTGACAGCTACTGTGCAATGTTGTTAGGAAAGCTACTTTACAGCCTATTGTGCAGAAGGCAGTTAAAATTAATCCAGACACTGATGCAAAAACATCTGCTAAGTTGTGCCTTTGACTGATTGCAGCTAAGTTTAATTGAATATTCTTTGCATCCATTAGTCATGTTTCTTCTTGTATTGGAATTATTGACAAATCTCATGATCCGAATGCATGGAAAAAGGTAGTTGTACAAAGGTACAGAGTGGTCAATTTTTAAAGGCTGAACCTGGACATGGTCTCTTCTTGTTGATGCCATCAGCAAGAAGGTAAAGGACCCTCAGGACTCGCACCACCTGGTTCAGGAATAGTGAGTACCCCTCAACCATCAGGCTCTGGAACCAGTGGGGATAACTTCACCCAACTTTATTTGTCCCATCATAGAAATATTTCCACAACTTACTGACCCACTTTCAAGGAGTTCTTGATCTGATATTCTTGATGTTTAGTGCATATTTATTTATTATCATTTCTTTATTTGTGCACAGTGTATTTGCACAGTTTGTTGTCTTCTGCTGAATGCCCAAGTTGGTGCGGTCATTTATTGATTCTATCATAGTTATTATTCTGTTATGGATTTATTGATTATGCCCACAAGAAAATTAATCTCGGGGTTGTATATGGTGACAAACAATATATGAACTTTCATAATAAATTTACTTTGAAAGGTGATATACACAGCTCTTTTTGTTTGGAAAGATTTTTTTTTCCCTACCAAAATCTCTAGTGACTAAATTAGCATGATAATGCAATGTATGCATTTTCATGTGAATGATCGTGTGTTCACTGATGCCGCTGTCAAAAAACTTCAATTGTTTACTTGACTTTTGAAAGTTCAGATTAGTTTGCATTGGTAGTTGTATCAACAGTGCTAGATTCAGTTTAATTTCTGCACTAAAAGGGAAATCGTACCATTTGGGGGAAGAGATACATGGCCGCAATGGGTGATTTTTGTGTTGGCTTTACACCAGAAATTACAGAAAATGCTTATTCATTTTTTAAAGGCCATATATTATAGATAAGCACATGAATAGAGAAAGTTTTTTGGGGGTTCCCAACCTTTTTTATGCCATGAAGTTGTGCCATTAATTGAAGGGTCTGTGGACCTCAGGTTGGAAACATTGGATTAGAGAGTATTGGGACAAATGTGCTTGCTGGCAACATGGTAGGAATAGATATGTTGGGCTGAAAGGCCTGTTATTGGTATTCATTTATTATAGTCACATGTTTAAGATACAGTGAAAAGCTTGTCTTGCACGCTGTTCCTACAGATGAAATCATTACACAGTGCATTGAGGTAAAACAATATTGAATAAAGCATAAAAGCTACTGAGAAAGTGCAGTGCAACTGAGCAATAAAGTGGAAGATCAAAACAAGGTCAAACAACAGGAATTCTGCAGATGCTGGAAATTCAAGCAACACACATCAAAGTTGCTGGTGAACGCAGCAGGCCAGGCAGCATCTTTAGGAAGAGGTGCAGTCGATGTTTCAGGCCGAGACGTCAGGACGAAGGGTCTCGGCCTGAAACGTCGACTGCACCTCTTCTTAGAGATGCTGCCTGGCCTGCTGCGTTCACCAGCAACTTTGATGTGTGTTGATCAAAACAAGGTAGTTTGTGAGGCCAAGATTCTATCTTATCACACAAGAATGAAGATGGCTTCATTCAAATTTACTTGCCTTGTCATTGAAATGTTCCCACAATCTATGGACTCACTTTCAAGGGCTCTTCATCTCACATTCTCTATTTATTGGTTAATAATTCATTATTATCTGAAGAGAATGAATCTCACGATTGTATAAGGTGACATACATGTACTTAGATACTAAATATACTTTGAAAGTTCATTCAACAGACTGATAACAGCTGGATAGAAGCTGTCCTTAAGCCTGGTGGTATATCTTCTGCCCGATTGGTGAGGGATGAAGAGAACTTGTTTGAGGTTGGGTGGGTCTTGATTATACTGGCTGTTTTACTGAGGCAGCAAGAAGTATAGACAGAGTCCATGAAGAGGAGGCAGTTTCTTGCGGTCACTTGCAGAGCAGTTGCCATAACAAGCCCTTGAGCATTCAAATAGAATTCTTTCCCTGGTGTCACAACAGCAGTTGGTAAGAGTCAATGGGGACATGCTAAATTTCTTTAGTTTTCTGAGGCGTTAGAGGCATTGATGAATTTTCTTGGCTGTGGCATCAATGTAGTTGGATCAAGATACTGTTGGTGATGTGTCTCAGGATATCTCGGGACTTGAAGCACTCAATCCTCTCAACCTCAACACTGTTGACGAAGACAAGAATATGTGCACCACTCCCCCCCACCCCACCCCACCCCACCCCCAAAGTCAATGACCAGCTTTTTTTGTTGATCATGAGGGAAAGGTTGTCATGACGACATGTCACCAAATTCTCTATCTCCTTCCTGTATTTTGACTCATTGTTCTTTGAGAAATACCTCACTGTGGTAGCATCATCTGCAGACCTACAGATGGAGATTGAACAGAACCTAGCCACACAGGCATTGAAGTAGGGGGCTGAGGGCACTGGTTTTTGGAGCACTAATGTTTAGAATAATTGTGGTAGAGGTGTTGTTGCCTTATGTTCTGGGTTAAGAAGGACTCTAGGTATGAGGGAGGATGAGAATGTAACAGCTTACATTGCATAAAAGGGCAGCATGGTGGCGTAGCGGCTGGTGTAACACTTTACAGTGCCGGTAATCAGGGTTCAGTTCCCACCTCTGTCTGTACGGAGGTTGGAGGTTTTCCTTGTGACTGTGTGGATTTCCTCCAGGTGTTCCAATTTATAGCCACATTCCAAAGGCGTATGGATTATTAAGTTGCGGGCATGCCATGTTGGTCCCAGAAGCATGGTGACACTTGTGGGTTGCCCCCAGCACATCTTCAGACAGGCGATGCATTTCACAGTATGTTTCAATGCATGTGTGACAAATGAAGCTAATCCTGCTGTGTATCTTCATGCAGCAGCTCCACCATGTAGCTGCTGCACGATATTAATGTAACATACTTCATTGTCAAAAAGAGTGATCATAGCTTCGCCAACACGAGAAAATGTGCAGATACTCGAAATCTAAGAAACACACACAAAGTGCTGGAGGAACTCAGCAGGCCAGGCAACATCTGAGGAAAAGAGTTGAACAGTCGTTGTTCTGGGCTGAGACCTCTCATCGGTCAATTATTTAATCTTTTCCATAGGTGCTTCCTGGCCTGCTGAGTTCCTCCAGCATTTTCTGTGTGTTGCAGTGATCCTAGCTTGATGAGTGTCAATGCTCAATACTCAAAGGACTTCTGCAAATTAATTACTTTGAGTGGCTTTGAATGCAAGAAATGTAAATCAGTTTGGACAGTAATGTTTCACCATCTTTGTTTCTAGTTAAATGTCCTTCTACAACTGGTGTTGAATAAAGTCTCAGTATCACATCATTATATTCCAGGTTATTTCCTGATTACTTGAGCATTTAGATGAGAAAATTTGGGAGATTTAAAATTGTGGAAACCATTACATAATCACATGCCATCTTAAAAATATATGACAACAAGTTCATCCAGCCAGTAGTTGATATTACTGCAAAACTGATAAAAGGATTTGAATATGTATTTGTCTACTATAAATGTTTGTGGGAAAGTGAACATGCAGCATGACTTCTGAAGTGATCAGGGCATGATTTTGAAGGTAGCTTAAGTTCTTCTGATTCATATATGAATCTATTTACTCTAACTTGTATTAATCTGGAACAGCTTGATGCAGGTAATGTAACACACATCAAAGTTGCTGGTGAACGCAGCAGGCCAGGCAGCATCTCTAGGAAGAGGTACAGTCGATGTTTTGGGCCGAGACCCTTCGTCAGTTCGTCAGGAAGTCAGCGAATGTGTTTAAAGTTCACTTTGAATTCCTTTAGGTATATGATCCTAAAGGGTTGATTGCATTTCTTCCTCCATCCAGTAGATGTGTACTTATGTCCGCTCTCTTTGCAGGCTACAGAAGTGAAGAGCCCACTGCAACAATGCAAAAAGAGGAGCTGTGGACACACCTTCGTATTCCGGAATTGGGGGAAGTCCAGCAATTCCTGCGCTCTCTTCCATCATCCACTGTAATAGGGATTGGTACTATTGCAGCTCTTGCAATATACTGGTATGCTACGAGACCCAAAGCACAGTTACCACCATGCGACCTATCAATGCAGTCTGTGGAAATTGAGGTAAGGTTTGAAATTACTGATGAATTTAAGAGTATTGTGAATATTAACATTTATTAAAGTAATCTGTGCAGGTTGATTAACTGTGATTCTTTTTGTCAGGGTGAGTTGCATACAGACAAAAATAGAGTAAAATCCTGCTTATGCTGGAAATCTCAGTTAAAAGCAGGAAATGCTAGGAACACTCGTAAGGTCAGTCCCAATCAAAACACATTAACCTGAAATTATTAGTTTCTTAGTGGGCAATGTCTGACCTGGTGAGAATTTTTTGATATAACCTGCATTTTGTGCTTCTAAATTGCAACACTATGGAGTTGGAGAATTGCAATAATTAGACCATAAGACATAAGACCATAAGACAAAGGAGCAGAAGTCGGCCATTCGGCCCATCGAGTCTGCTCCACCATTTTATCGTGAGCTGATCCATTCTCCCATTTAGTCCCACTCCCCTGCCTTCTCACCATAACCTTTGATGCCCTGGCTACTCAGATACCTATCAATCCCTGCCTTAAATACACCCAATGACTTGGCCTCCACTGCCACCCGTGGCAACAAATTCCATAGATTCACCACCCTCTGGCTAAAAAAATTTCTTCGCATTTCTGTTCTGAATGGGCGCCTTTCAATCCTTACTTTAAGAAGGACTGCGATTGCAAAATAACCTTGATTTCTACTGCTTTAAATCCAGTTGATAGAATTCATCAAAGAGATAATTAAGAACAGCAGTCCCCTTCTGGGTTCCATGATCCCCTTGGTTAATGGCAGGTATCCATGGCATAAAAGAGGGTTGGGAACCTCTGATTCAGAAGGATTTGCAAACGTTTGTACTTACTTCAGTCATGGTCTTTAGTGGGTAGAGAGGTATTCTATTGTCCACACTGTAAGCTACCTTCATTCACATGTCAAAAAGCAGCTATTTGCCTTAATTGGTCAGTATTAAATTTATTTTACATGTGATCCTACTTGTGTATCTCTGCCATTTCTAGATTTCCTCTTCATCTGTCAACTGAGCATTCTCTTATTTGCACCTGTGCCAAATCACCCGAGCTAGTATTGGTTCCATTTCCTGACCCTATATTACATAAAGGCATTCTCCTGAGTTCCCGTTAGTCATTTTCTTATTGTGCAACTTGTCCTACAATACTTGCATTAATAGTTCAAATATCTGTGGTATTCCAATACAATTCTTGAATTAATTGTAAAATGTCTGATATTAGAAGAGAAACTTGGAATACTTAGATGAGCTGATGTGACTAACAGTTCAGCTTGGGTAGGAGTTGAAAACATTAAATTAAACAGGCATCATGGCAGAGCAGCGGCTAGCACGACACTATTACAGTTCTGGGCGTCGGAGTTCAATCCTGACATCACCTATAAGGAGTTTATGTTCCTTCCCCTGGTATGTGTGGATTTCCTCTGAGTGCTCTGCTTTTAAAAATAGGAAATACATCAATTTTCGATACTACAGAATTTTACTGCAAGCGTTGCTAAATGAACTTACAAGATTCATGCATGTGAATGTGATAGAGTTCTTTAGATGTGCCTGGGGGGGGCGTCACGTGATGACGTGGGATTGAGACGTGTAAATCCAGCTCTCCCGCAACAAATCAGTAAAGTACCGTTTAAACAAAACAAAGTTAGTAAATATTTTCTGAAAACTATTTATAAACTTGGTAGATGTGCCTGAATCAACAAACCTCGAACAACACTTGAAAAGTTAATAATAAGTACAAGTACAAAGGGCACTGCAGATACACATCTAATAACACCTTCCAAACACATAGCCCAGAATTACAATGGGAATTGGGGATTCGCCTTTAAATCACACACCATATACAGTGGATTCCGGTTAATTGGTCCATTGACTAATTGGGACAATTCTTAAAGAACAAAAACTGAGAACGTAGTGCCTCAAATTAACGAAGGGAATCTGATCTATGCCTCGTTATTGGGACAGTCGTTTGTTGCTGAACGTGCCGGTTGTGTAACCTTGTATGGCCATTAGACACTGCACTGTGCTTGGAACAAACAATTTTTAAATATTGGCGTGTGTTTTTTTTTTGTTCAAAGACCAGTGACCTTTGTCATTGATAGTTGGCAAGAAATGAGTGGTAAAACCATTTAGAATTATTTTGCTCACTGCGGTTTCAAGCATTCAGGATTGGAGATGCCAGAAATGGCTGGGAGTGAAAATGAAACAATTTCACTACTTCGTCAAGTTAAGAGCTATGAAGAATTTGAACATATCGATAATCATCTTAAATGCTACAATGAAAATAACAATTTGGAGGATGCAATCATCAAAGGCATTGTTTGAAGGCAGTCCATTAGCTGCACTAGGTGTCTGCACCAATTTTGTTCATTTGTCAATCAGAAAAACATGTCTGCATGTTGGTTGGTTGTCTTTTGTATCCAACAATGACAGTGAAACCTGTGAGAGAGAGTTTTTAAAGTGGGAAAGCGATTGCACTGAAATAGTTCCACTCTCTTGATCTCGGAAGTCCAGTTCCAGTGGTACAAACAGTCATCACAATTTGAGGATTTCCATGATTACAGTGGTTAACCATGACTTTTTCTGTGCCTTATCATGCTTTCACTCTCCATGAGGCATTGCAGAACCGCTGCCTTGGCTGTTGGATCTCACTGGTGATCTTATGTGCTCAATCTGCGGGACCTGGCTTCATGTACTAGGACATGTCCCTATCTCACCAGTGTGTGATGTCTGCCGGCCAACCTCCTTTGGTTTAGCCTGCCTATTGAAGTGGTGTGGCCAATGTTGCATACAGCCAGCAACTTGGAGCCGCAGGTGAGAGCTGAGTGTCCGATGGGGACCAAAGGTGAATGACCTGTCCCTGAATGGAGATGAAAAGCCCCTTAACCAGAGGTGCTACCCCTCCCTGGAGACCCCATATATGGCAGCATACAATGAATTTCTCCATCAATAACTCATACACAGTTTTGTACAACTGTAGTAGCATTTCTGGTCTTCTAACTTGTCCTGTATTTCTGTTAAATATATAATTTGTTACTTGTCTTTTTAGTAGTTTAACAATTTCCATGAAACTTTGACTAATTGGGGCAGCTCCTTATTTGCACCAAAGTGTACTGGTCCCAATTAACCTGAATCCACTGTATTTTGGTTTTTATTATTGGCATCATCAAAATCTTGGAACTTCCAGTCTGAGAATGGTATGAGAATACCATTATCCGAAGAACAGCAACTGTTCAAGAAGAGCAACTCACTGCTACCTTTTTGAGGGCAATTGCAAACGGGCAAAATCAAAGCTACCATTGCAGCAATATAGATCCCTAAAAGTTACAGTACCAGTTGATAGGTTGGTTAGAAAGGCACAGATGCCACCTTCTCTGCTTCGATAATAGTTAAAGATCTGACTAGCATGTAAAGTTAAACTAATCCTTAATGGGCTAATTACTTAACACACATTTCCAACCTGCAATTCAGTTCTCACATTGAATACAAACATAACCTGAAAGAGAAATAACTGCAAATTTAAGATTCAAACGGCTTGGGGTGAAATTCAGCCAGTTGGTAATGGGATATTGTGTATATAATACCAATGAGAATGCCTTTTGGGTTAGTCCTTCAACTTCACTATAGATTGCTGTTGTTCTGGGAATTAAGTTCAGTTAGTTAATAAATCTCTAGATTGAATTCCAGCCTTTGTTTTCTCTTTCTTTCCTGTTCTCCTATTATCTCACCCCATTAAACTTTATCGGATTCTCATATTTTACTTTCTTTTTCCTTTTTCAGCCCCTTTTAAGTCTTTGCTGTCTCAGATGAATCCCACCCAACTATTTCTCTATGATCTATTCTTGCAGACTCATGAACTCCCTCTGATTTTCCACCTGGCTATTGTAAATTACCCCGACCACAAACCTACCTATGGTAACTGTAGTTTACAATAGCCCATTAATCATGTCGTTAGGGTGTGGGAAGGAAAGCAGAGCACATGGGGTGAAATCCTGTCGGTCACAAAGAGACTCCACGCAAAGTGCACCCAAGGTCAGGATCAAACCTGGGCTTTTGTTGCTTTGATGCAGCGGAAGTACCTGCTGTGCCATGATGCTGCTCACTGCTTGTATGGAACCTTCAAATTAACTGATGCAAGTTACACATCAGGCTTCGTCAATAAAGTAAAGTTAACCCAAACAGTTCGCTGGCCAAGATGGAGCAGTAGCTTCTTCGTACAAGTTAATCCGTAACTCAGTGAACGCTGTTGGTTGTAGCACACTTTGTATTGACATTTGACATACTGAGGTTATTGGGAGCAGAGAATGCCCTGTTTCTGAAGTGCATTTATGAAAAACCTTTCAATTGTGTCCACTTGCTCTGTAAACTTGAGTAGTTACCCTGGCAATAGCTTCAAAATTAGCATTTGCTTTAAAAAGAAGATAGATAGTGATGTGATGGATGAAAGGTTAGAGAGTCAGAAAGTATCACTGCACAGAAACATGCCCTTTGGCCCATCTAGTCCGTGCTGACTTGTTTTTCTACTTTGTACCATTGAGTTGCACCTGGACCATAGCCCTCCAATCTCCTCCCATCCAAACTTCTCTTAAATATTGCAATCAAGCCCGCGACCGTCACTTCTACGAGCAATCTTGTTTCACATTTGCACCACCTTCTGAGTGAAGAAGTTCCCCCCTCAGCCTCCTATTAACTATTTTACCTTTTGCCTATGACCCCTACTTCTGCTTGTATTAGCCCAAACTATACTCCTCATAATTTTGTATACCACTATCACATATTCCTTCATCCTCCTTTGCTCCAGTCTTAATTTATTCAGCCTTTCTCTGTTACTCAAGTCATCAAGTCTTGATTTAGGATATCAGTGTGTGAATTAGAATGCTCCTTGGGCAATGAATGAGCAGATTGTGATGTGAGCTATGACAGGATGTACTCCTGAACCTTCCTGCTCCAGATTCGTATTGATGTAAACTTGCTTTGCTGATGACAGTCTACAGTGGACTTCTGTTCAAAGAAACTCATTTGCCTGCGGGAACAGTATTTTTTCTTAAACAGTTGTTTATATCATTGAATCCCATGCGTTTTTGAATGAACTGAGGTCAGGGTATGTAAGGCTATAATTATACTTGTATCAATTTTGTGAACAGTTCATCATTATCAACAAGCATCTGTTTTCTGCCTGTTGTATTAGAGGCTTTGATGGTTGGTTAGCACTTGAAAGCTGAAAAATATCACCATCAAATATATAATCCAAAGTTTATTTCATTCCCTAAGAGTATGAGTTGTGGGAGTAATGTGTAAGGTTAATGGCCAATGTATTTAGTGGCTAAAATAATGTCAGTTTGATCAGTTGAAATGTTGTCAGACAGCAAATATTAATGAGGTACTTATAAAACACAAGGAAGTTTGCGGATGCTGGAAATTCAAAGCACCACACACAAAATGCTGGAGGAACTCAGCAGGTCAGCCATCACCTATGGAAATGAATAAACATTTGACATTTTGGGCTGAGACCCTTCTTCAGGACTGAAGAGGAAGGGAGAAAAATGCCAGAATATAAAGATGCGGTGGGGGGGGGGGTGGTTGGAGGGAGGGGAACGTGAAGTGATGTTTATGGAAAAAGTCAATTGCTGGATAAGAAGGAATCTGATAGGAGAAAAGAGTGGACCAGAGGAGGAGGGGATCCAGGGTTATGTATAAGCAGGTGAGAAGAGATGAAAGGTGAGGAATAGAGGAAGTGTGGGGGGGGGGGGGGTGGAGATCATAAGACATAGGAGCAGAATTTGGCCATCTGGCCCATCGAGTCTGCTCTACCATTCCATCATGGCTGATTCTTTTTTTTCCCTTTTCCTCCTGACCCCAGTTCCTGGCCTTCTCCCTGTAAGCTTTGATGCCATGTCCAATCAAGAGCCTATCAATCTCTGCCTTAAATACACCCAATGACCTGGCCTCCACAGCTGCATGTGGCAACAAATTTTGCTGACATTCCTTCCAGCAGCTCCTTCCAATTTACCTTGGCCAACTCCTTTCTCGTGCCACTGTAAATTCCCTTATTCCACTGAAGTACTGCTACATCAGACTTTACTTTCTCCCTATCAAATTTCAAGTTGAACACAATCATATTGTGATCACTGGTTCCTAAGGGTTCTTTTACCTTAAGCTCCCTAATCACCTCCAGTTCATAACATAACATGCAATCCAGTATGGCTGATCCCCTAGTAGGCTCAATGACAAACTGTTCTAAAAAGCCATTTCTTAGGCTTTCAACAAACTCTCTTGCGATCCATTACCAACCTGATTTTCCCAATCGACCTGCATGTTAAAATCTCCCATGACGACCATAACATTGCCCTTTTGACTCGACTTTTGTATTTCCTGTTATAATCTGTGGTCCACCTGCCAGTCACTGTTGGGAGACCTGTATATAGCTACCATCAATGTCCTTTTACCCTTGCAGTTTCTTAACTCAACCCACAAGGATCCAACATCTTCTGATCTTATGTTACATCTTTCTACTGATTTAATGCCATTCTTTAGCAGTAGAGCCACACCATCCCCTCTGCCTACCTTCCAATCCCTCCAACATTCAGCTCCCAACTACAACCATCCTTCAACCACAATTCAGTGATGGCTACAACATCATACCTGGCAATCTGTAATAGTGCAACAAGATCATCCACCTTATTTCTTATACTGCGCTCATTTAGATACAACACCTTGAGTACTGTATTTCCTATCCTTTCTGATTTTGCATCCCGAAGAGGGGGAAAATAGTTCGATTTGAGTACTTCCTCTGACTTGAATGTGCTCAATGTGTTAATCCATAATTAAAGGCTGAAACATAAACCTAATTTGAAAACCGAATTTGTAACTTTGTAGGGGCTGCACTGAGTCTTGTAATTGCTTGTATGACTTGAATCATTTCAGACTGGTGAACGTGCTCGGAGAAGTACGCTGCTTAAGGAAGGTGATGATCTGATAAGTTGCTACTATCAAGATGTAAGAACACTATATGATGTGTTAAAAAGGGGTTTGATTGTATCAAGTAAGTATTGGGTAATGTGCAGATCCTTTTAAATGTTGGTTAAAAATGGAAGCTCGTGTTTGGTGCAGAAAATTCAGATTATCAATGATCACATTTACAGTTGGTGGTATGGCATCCAAGTTAACCCTTTCTACCAATCAGATAACAAAACTCCTTGGACAACCAACTGCATCTTCAAGTAGCTGGCAACCAGATGATTCCAGTGGTTGGAGAGTTTAAGGCCAGAGGGCAGAGCCTCAGAATACAAGGGCATTCCTCTGGAACAGGGATGAGGAAGAGGATTTTGTTTTAGCCAAAGGGTGGTGAATATGTGGAATTCATTACCATAGATGGCTATAGAGGCCAAGTCATTGAGTGTATTTAAAGACAAACGGGAAAATCTGCCAATGCTGGAAATCCAAGCAACACACACAAAATGCTGGAGGAACTCAGTAGGCCAGCCAGCTTCAATGGAAAAGAGTTCAGTTGACGTTTCGGCCTTTGGCAGGACTGTCTCGGCCCAAAACGTCGACTGTACTCTTTTCCAGAGATGCTGGCTGGCCTGCTGAATTCCTCCAGCATTTAGTGTGTGTTGTTGGGTGTATTTAAAGTGGAGGTTGATAGGTTCTTGATTACCAAGGGTGTCAAAGGTTATGAGGAGAAGGGGATTTAGAGGGATAATAAATCAGTTATGGTAATTTTAGCTGAGCACTGGGTATGTTGTGTTCACCTGCTTTCTTGCCAAAATTATGGTGATTATAAAAATTACCTTTCTGTGTGGGCAGCAATGGATAACTAATTCCTTTTCTACTGCAACTTGAATTGGTGAAGCTCTGAAAAACAAAATCTGATGCCATTATCTTGGACAATATTATTGATAATAATTCTGATTCGTTATTCTGCTTGCATGTATCTTATGGTCACTACTAGTCAAGTGCACACTCGTTATTCTTCCTGATTAAGTTTCTTGCTCATAATTAGATCAGTTTATAGGATTTTATTGTGCTTCAAAAAAAGATGTGTAAATGTGGTCGATTGACTGCAATAAAATAGTATTTTGTATGGGTTCATGAGAAAAAGAATCAAGGAAGGTATATATGAGGGTGTGTTTTAGTTGCGGAGGACAGGGAGAAGAAACAGGAATAACGAAATTGCAACCCTAGGATTCATAATGGGCTGAGAGGCCTCCTTTCTGTGTCATTATGGGTATAAGGTAAATGCTGCACTGTTAAGGAACCTTCTTTTGTGAACATTGGGGGAACTAGTGAGATTTTTAATTGTAGTTAGAAGCAGTAAATGTAAGCTAGAAATAAAGACCTAAAAAGGAGATAAGCAAAAAAAAATAAATCTTCACAGAAAACCTTTTGAGAAATGTGAAATTCTCAGCTATTGGAGAAGAGCTCCAACATTTGGTATATTTGTCTCTGGAAAAAGGTGCATATTGTAATGAATGAGGAACAACTCTTTGGGTGGCTTAGATTAGAGATTATGTTAGTATGATAGCAAAATGGTAAATTTGAAAGAAAAACAGACTTTATGAGCTGAAAATGATTTATGGCATAATGCTTCAATGTTCATTTCACTGGCCTCTGTTTCCTATACTAATGGTTTAATGCATGCACATGTGCAAGGGTTGAACAACATGGGCTTGATGGTAAGAACATGCAGAGTATTCATTTACATAGTGTTTTAACTGGACTGATACCCAGCAATGATCATAAAGCAATGCAGTGGCAACATGGAAGATTTTAGTTCAGCACATTCATATTACTGTGCATTATTTTTAACAAGCTTATCCAATCAAATATTATCTTATCAAAAGTTGTTTACTATAGCGTTAACACTTTCAAATTTCTTTTAGGTAATGGACCTTGTTTGGGTTTTAGAAAGCCAAATCAACCTTACCGGTGGATATCCTATCGTGAAGTAAGTAAACTACTTCTTTTTCCATGAAGATGCCAATGCATATATGAAAAATAGAACAGTCTAATTTGTGTAGTCTAAAACTTTCTGATGAGTTAAGACTCAGAATAACTTATTTCAAAATTGAGAAAGTCTGTGGGTTGTTGTCAATGCTTCCCATTTATGAAGATCTTAGAAAAGGTTTTTTTTCAAATAACTGGAGAAATTATACAAAAGAGGTGATCTCATTGTTCTAAGTGATAACCGCAGGTCCTTCTACAGCTTCTTGTAGTGTCTGTCGTATATAAATTTCACACTTTTGCATTCAGCTGTAGCCTGATCCTGTTTTCAGAGTTTTCCTTCATACTCTTGGACTTGTTAATACCAAAATATCTGACCGGTTCATCCTTGCTGCCACTTACATCTGAGAGAAGAGTTTAGCAGTAGGCCAGGACTTTCAGAAATGCTGGTATTCAGGCAGGGTGCTCATACCCTCATAACTGTCTCCTTGGTAACTTCTAGCCTTGAGTGCTTGTCTTCAAGTAAACTGCCTTCCGTGAATATGTTCTTCAAAACCCTGTGTTGATTCTTCTGCCCCACTGGGGAGGTTTTCCCACCCGACTCTTATTGTTACAGCATGAATGTGCCTACCAGCATTGTTTTGGAACAAGTACAAAGGAACTTCGTGCCTTTTTTTTAAAGGACCTTTGAACCAGCATTAAGGAATTTGCCAATAAATCAATGGGAAAACAGCACATAAATTTGTAGGTCTCAATTTCATGAAACAGATTTTAAAGTCCAGATCTTGCCTTGTATATCGCAAGGTGATCTATGTATTTAAATTGCTCTCTGAAATATACACTTGATGGCACTTCCTTTACCTAATAAGGTATCCACTGAGTGCAGTGTAAAACTTGAGATAATGGACAATCATGTAGCGAGCATTCATGTTATTGAGGTATTGATTCACACTGGCATGATTTTCCCACTACTCTTTAAGTAGCTGATTTACTGTATTGGCAAGTAAAATAGATGTTTGATTTGATATTTTCACCTTGTTTTCTAGGTTATTGATAGGGCAGAATTTGTGGGTTCAGGAATTTTCCTTCGCGGCTACAGGGGAGGGAATAGTGAATATATTGGGGTGTTTGCCCAAAACAGACCGGAGGTGAGTTTTTCTTAAAATTTTTAACAATTGTATTGTTTGCCATGAATACAGCAATTGTTTTAATTCAAAGCAATAATCATAATACCCATGAAAATGACGCTGAAATGCATGTAAATGCTCTTTCATTTCTGTTCTTGCATTTTTTGGTGTGAAGCAACAACTTGAGAGAGAGCAGAAGTATCAGCTTTATAAAGTTTCCTGGGAAAGTACTGCAGGGGAAATCTGCCTGTTATTTTCATAAAGAAGTAGTTTTCTGCATTTGGCTAGTGTTGGCAGATGCAAGAGGTTAACCCACTGGCCCTAAAAAGGGATGAAGTTTGAAAGTGGGCAGTGTCTCCTCTTTTTTTTTTAATCTCCTTTCCCAACTGGAGACAGCATTCCCAGGCTGACATGAATATATTAGTCCCAGAACAACCCTGATTCCCCAACTTGTACTCCACCAAATGCAGGAACTTCAATTTGAATGTCCTACTTTTTGATGCTAATATTCTCAACTAATTCATGATCTGTTCAAGAGGCATAGAAACAATCCAAACCTACCTCATGAAAGTGCGAGCTAACACAGACAGGAGTAGAAATCACTTATTTTCTTATTGTCTTAACTTGCAGAAAATAAGTGAATAAATATATAATTTACTGAGTCCTAAAGTAGACCTAAGTTGCCTTAATCTTGTGTTCTCACTATGGAGATGGTCATTCTGTGGTACCTTGATCAACAATGTCGGAGGTTTTGTCATAGAGTATGGTTATCTGTAGATTTACTAAGTGCAATGGATAGAAAAAATATTGAGAGTGTTGAGATTTTATCTTGGTCATTGTGCCATTCATTCCACTGAGGCATGCCAGAGTGATGTCTCTGGGAATGTCAGCTCAGGGTAGACTGTAAATGGTGGGGCACAAAGGTGAACTGATGAACATGAGTGTTGGGATACAAGCTCATAAATCATGTTTTCCTTCTTCAGGAATGCCATGGTATATAAGGGAGGGGATAATACAGTGTGATACAGCTTCCTAAAGCACCACTTCAGCCACATGTGGTTTTGTTCTGGTGATCATTTGGAATGATGTGAATGCTCTGTAGTGGGTGGAGCTTCACCACGATGTGGCCTGGATTGAAGCATTTCAGTTGTAAGGAGAAATTGTGGGGTGACCTGATAGAGGCGTACAAGATTATGAAGGGGACAGGGAGCATATATTGTACAAATCTTTTTTCTCAGGATGTGAGGTTGACTAAAACAAGAGAACATGTATAAAGTGAGAGGTGGGAGAAAGAGTAGAGCTCTGAGGGGTATTTTTTTTTACCCCACACTATTACTGGAATGATCTGCCTGAGGGACTAGTGGAGGCAGGTATCCTCCAAATATTTAATAAGCATCTAAGCAAGCACTGACATCATGGCATAGAAGGCGAGTAACAAATTTAGTTAAGTGCGGTTTGTTCAGGTAACTGCAATGGTTGGATTGGGCATGGTGGGCTATGTGGATCTTGGTACCGTTTTAATAGAGGTAAAATTCCATGTTCAGTAAGTTTCAATGATAATAAAAATTATGCTGATGAATCCCATAGGGAAACTTGTTTATTTTGTGCATTTTCTAAAACAAAATCTTCCAATTCTGTGACCTCACTTTAATAAACTAGCTGAATTATGGTGTAGAGTGTTTATAAATATAATAATATTCCTCCATCCCACTACAGTGGGTTATTGTTGAACAGGCTTGTTACGCGTACTCCATGGTAGTGGTACCATTGTACGACACATTGGGAGATGAAGCTGTTTCCTATATCATAAACAAAGGTATGTTTACTCTAAGTTAATTTAATTTGTTGCCCTTTACCTTTGTCTTCATGTTTTCTGTTTAGAAAACTGAGTAACTCAGGACAGATCCCATTTTCCTCTTTTCCAAATAGATGCGTTTTATTTTAGCAACGTTATTAAAAATAAAACCTTAAAGGTTGCAGTGTTCACTTCCACAGTTGCTCCCTGCCACGTGCTTCCGTGCAAAGAAGTCTGTCAGTTCAGTCAAAGGTTCAAAATAAAATTTATTATCAGAGTACATACGTACACGTCACCACATACAACCCCGAGACTCTTTTTCTGTGGGCATACTCAGCAAAGCTATACGACTGTAACTGTAAACAATGGACAACAAACTGTATAAAAGCAGATATAAATAAATAGCAATAACGATCATGAAATAACAAGATGAGAGTCCTTAACTGAGTCTAGTTATCCCTTTTTATTGAAGAGCCTAATGGTTGATGGATAGGAACGGTTCTTGAACTTGGTTGTGCGAGTCCTGAGGCACTTGTACATTGCACCTGATTGCAGCAGCCAGAAAGAAGCATGGCCTGGGTGGTGAGGATCTTTGATGAAGGATGCTGCTTTTCTACGGCAACATTTCATGTAGATGTGCTCAGTAGCTGGGAGGGTTTTACCCGTGATGTACTAGGCCAAATCCAGTAACTTTTGTGGGATTTTCCACTCAACAGTAATGCAGCCAGTCAGCACACTTTCTGCCACACAGCTATAGAAGTTTGTCTTGGTTTTCGATGACATGCTGAATCTCCACAGACTCCTGAGGAACTCTGTCAGCTCAGTGTAATGTTCCATAAACTTTTATGGATTTCTGGGTAGGAGTTCCAATCTTCAGACTTCTAAAATGTAAAAAAGTACTGATTCAGTGCAACTGTCTTCATATAAGTAAACATTTATGAAAAAATAATTGAGTATATGAAGGAATGATGGGGAAATAAAGAAGAACATCCAGTCACTGGCTGCTTTATTAAGTTCCTCCTGCACCTGCAGCAGAATGATGTTGGGTCAGATCAGGTGCCTCCCTGATCGTGCTGTGTGATGGATCTGCTTGTACTTCTCAGCACAGAGGATTCCATTAATTCTGACCAGATCACCAACTCCATTTGCAGAAATTCAACCCCGAACCTGCAAGGAACCTCTGTCATGCTTCACTGTTGGCTGCAGACACTCATCCATATAGCGCTATCCAGCTCTTCTATGGACAAATTGCTTCCTGTTTGTGCCAAAAAATTCAAATTTTGACTTGTCAGAGCACTTGCTACTATTGTTCAGCATCCAATTCCTTGTGTTTTTGTGTGTAGTTGAGCCTCTTGCCTTGTTTACACTTCAGAGGAATGGCATTTTGGCTGCAACTCATCCGTGAAGACCACTTCTGACAAGACTTCTCCGGACTGTAAGAGATGTACTTGGGTTCTGATAGTTTCTGTGAGTTCAGAGCTGATAGCAGTGCTGGACGACTTCCAGTTTAGAAAGGACCTCAGATGCTGTATCTCTCGTCTCTGTATTCAGTTTCTGTGGCCGACCACTGCATTTCTGGTCCTCAGCCTTGCCTGTTTTTGTGCATCCTCAAAAGCTTGGACAGTACACCTTGAAACTCTTGTCTGCAGTGAAATTTCTGCTTGGGACAGAACTTACCGATGCAGCATGATCACCTTGTGTCTTGTTGCTCTGCTCACTCTTGCCATGGTGTTAGAATTGATAATTTGAAGGTTGATTTACCACATCTGCCACAATCTCACTTTTTAGTCTGGTTGTCCTTCACCCAGTTCGATTCTATTTATACCCACTTCTTTTTCAGTTAATCAGTTTAGTTCATTAAATTCATTGTGTCATGTATATTTTGGATCTGTTGAAACTCTTTGAAACTTTCGATGTTTTTGGGCTGAGACCCTCCTTCAGGATTCTTCTGGGTCTTGAAGAGGGGTATTGGCCCAAAATGTCGACTGCCTACTCTTTTCCATAGATGCTGCCTGACCAACTGAGTTCCTCCAGCATTTTGCGTGTGTTGCTTTAGATTTCCAGTATTTGTAGTCTTTCTCGTGTTAACTTACACTGGGCTATATACTTCCCAAAATAATGAAGTTTTTAATTTCAAAAGTGATCTAATTAATAAGTTAATTTAATGAAGTTCAAACATTTCTGTTACATTTAATTTTTTGGAAAATTAATGTTTGGAAAACTATGATTTTCTTTTTTTTTCTACTGACTCATTAACGCAAGAGATTAATTTTGCCTTGGATGTTTTTGTTTAATTTAAAAATGTGGGGTGCTGAAGACTTTGGCACAGTGCTGCCACATGTTTGGCTGATTAGATATTTGTATTAATGAGCAGGTGAACAGGTATACCTAATAAAGTGGCCACTAAGGATACGTGTCTTCATATACGTAAACATTTGTGGAAAAAATAGGTGGATATACAGAGGAATGAAAAGGAAATAAAGCAGAATGTATTTTCCTTAATTAATTTACTTCCAGTTAAAGCATTTCAAAATGTGAAGCTTGATGTTCTGTGCTCAACTTTATAGTAAATCAACTATTAAACTGGATGAGCAGGTGACAGTCATGGATGAAAATTAGACAAAATATCTACCATTCTTCACATAGCATTTGTTGTGACTAATTGTTGTTAGTCCCAAATAGGGTAACAAACTGTATAAACTCATATTTTTATTTTTAAAAGTTTGCTTTAGATTGAAGTTTCTCCAAGGAGGCAAATAATATGTTTTTTTCCCAGAAATAACTGATGGGTTGTCTCAGCTCCTTTGGCTTGTCATTTCAACCTAAGTAGAGGAGCTGCAGCAGGAACATGAAACAAATTGCTTTCTGCTCTGCTGCTCGTGGAGTCAGAGTCATACAGCCTGAAACTAGGCTTTTTGGCCAAGCTTGTCCATGCAGAACAAGGTGTCACTCTGAGCTTGTCCCATTTGCTTCGTCTGGCCGTATCCTATCCATGAATCTGTCCAAATGTCTTTTAAAGATTGTAGCTGTACCCTCCTCAACCACCACCTTTGGTGGCTTGTTCTATATATTCATCACCCTGTTTTACTAAATATAAATTGTATGAAAGCAGCTTGATTATGAAAGAGGTCAGAGGAGAATGGCCAGACTGGTTCAAGCTGACAGGAAGGCAACAGTAACTCAAGTAACCACAGATTACAACTGTAGTCTGCATCAGAGCATCTCTGAATGCATAGTATGTTGAGCCTTGAAGTGGATGGGTTACAGCAGCAGAAGACCACAAATATATGCTCAGTGGCCACTTTATTAGCTACCTCCTGTACCTGATAAAGTGGCCACTGAATGTACATTTTGTGGCCTGTCACTCCTTACATTTTGTCTCCAGTTGCACTCTGATTTTAGTCATGCTCTACATAAGTATTTTGATGTAATATTTCATTGGCCATTTCAGTTTTAGGCTCTGAACAAATCTGGAATGCGTAATTCAAGCTGCATCACTGTGTGGTATGGGGGGGTGGGGGCTACTGCATGGACCGAAAGAAGCTGCAAAGGGTTGTAAATTTAGTTGGCTCCATCTTGGTTACTAGCCTACAAAGTCCCCAGGACGTCTTCAGGGAGTGGTGTCTCAGAAAGGCAACGTCTGTTACTAAGGACCCCCCCAGCCCCCAGGGCAGGCCCTCTTCTCATTGTTACCATCAGACAGGAGGTCGAGAAGCCTGAAGGCACACACAGTGATTCAGGAACAGCTTCTTCCCCTCACTTTTTGAATGTATGTTATTTCTGTTTTTGCATGATCTTTAATCTATCCAATATAGATATACTGTAATTGATTTACTTTATATACTTATTCTTCTATATTATGTATTGCACTGAACTGCTACTGCTAAGTTAACAAATTTCACGACACATGCCAGTGATAATAAACCTGATTTTGATTCCCAGACTACTTGTGGTTTTACTTTTGCCAAGACAAATTAATTTTATTGGAGATGCAACTGGAACTAATTTGTTGGAATTAATTTTATTAATTGCTTGCAGCCCTGAAATGTGCAGGTTGTGAAACTTCCTGGACTCCAGCCTGTTCTCAGAGTAGGCTGAGTTCACTGGAACCATGACAACAACATTTCTGAGCATTTGCCTGGTTTTGGCTGGTAGGTGGGGGTGAGCTGGTGGAGGAAAAAAAAATAGAGAATTATTTTGTATTACAATAACTTGCGCTTCTGGCAATTGAAGCTTCAAAAGATAAAGATTAGCTTTATTTTTAATGTGTACATTGAAATATACAGTGAAGTGCATCATTGGCCAACACAGTCAAGGATTGTGCTGGGGGCAGCCTGCAAGTGTTGCCACGCTTCTGGCGCCAGTGTAGCATGCCCCCAACTCACTAACCCGAAGCCTGGCTGTAGGTCTTTGGAATGTGGAGGAAACTGGAGGAATCTCATGTAGACACGGGGTGAATGTACAAACTCCTTACAGACAGCAGAGAGAATCGAACTCCGATCAGTAATTGCTCGTGCTGTAAAGTGATTGCGCTAACCACTACAGTTCTGTGTTGTGCAGTGTGATCATCAAATTTATCACAAGCTAAACCACAAATCCACTGTGAGTTAGGGAGGTTGGTAAAAATAATTTGGAATGTTCTTGGAAGTCATACAAGTTGAGGTAAGGTTCCACACAGACCATTTATCATCTCCGGAAGCAATGTGGCAAAACTCATGCCAGGAGTATTCTTTAGCAAGGATCATAATGTTTTCTTAACACTGTGATATAATCTAGCTTTAATGTAATTGGAACTGACCTTACAGTTTAAATATTTACCAGTTTTCTTCTTGCTCTTAGCGGATATTGAGGTTGTAATCTGTGACACAGCAGTCAGAGCAGAAACCCTACTAAAGGGGGTGGAAACTGGGATAACATCACAACTAAAGATGATCATTGTCATGGATCCTTTTGGAGAAGATCTAAAAGAACGAGGAGTTAAATCTGGAGTTGAGCTTGTTTCTTTAGCGGAAATAGAGGTGAGATTTCTGTAAACAATTCATATTGTGTGTGCTGCCTGTTTGCAGTACATGCACTTTTAATTAATGGCGCAAAGAGATGAAAGATAGGAAGATCATTGTTTAATATTGCTGCTTATAGCCATCATGCCTTTGCTTTTTTGTAATTATTTTCAGTGATGTGAGATCTGTTTCAGAATATGAACTGTGCTTCATTCCTTTTGGCATTATTCAGAGGGGTGGATATACCTTGGAAATATTTCTTTAAAACAAGGAACATTTACCTTGTAAAATTTACTGAGTAACTCGTTATTTCTTTTATTTTTGAGTTCCAATATTTGTACAAACATTAAGTCACCCATACAAATATTGCCATCCATTGGATAGGATTGAAATGAAACCATCACAATTTTTTTTTCAGTCCTTAAGATAATGTCTTTTTTTGAGACGTTGCAAGTGTTGTTACTTCAATGTACTCATGTTTTTTTTGTATAATATAACAATAAAAAGATTTGAAAAGAAAAGAAATGAAACTAAATGCTTTGGATCAGATTATCTAAGGGATCTATGTATGGATTTTAATATAATTTGTGTTATCTGATTTTCCATGAGTTTATCCCTGAGAAAACAAATAATTTGCCAGTTCATTCTTCTTTTCTGTCTCCATATAGGAATTAGGAAGAGGAAAGAAACAAAAACTGAAAGTAAGTAAAACTCAGTGTTTATTTCCAGTGCTCCTAGTCAAGCTAGAGTGCAATTGGTTTGAATGTTAATAAATGAGCAAGCGAATAATTCAACCATATAGTTTCAGGATTATGAT
Source organism: Mobula birostris (assembly GCF_030028105.1). Lineage (NCBI taxonomy): Eukaryota > Metazoa > Chordata > Chondrichthyes > Myliobatiformes > Myliobatidae > Mobula > Mobula birostris. Next base: position 28,938,530 of record NC_092374.1, on the reverse strand, counting down.
TTTAAATTTTGTCTTAACATATTAAAATCCCCTCTAAGAATCCCTCACTCACTTTTCCTTCTCTTACAATACTTCTTTAAGCCTACATCTTTAACCAGTGTTTAATCATCTCTCATGATATCTCCCTTCATACTTCAGTTAAGTTTTATTTGTGATTAGCTTTGTGAAACACCTGAAGGATATCTCAATGTTGAGTCTATTCTGCCTTGATAGTATGCGATGATGACCAGAGTACAACGAGATCTGGGTGTCCTTGTTCATCAGTCACTGAAAGTAAGCATACAGGTACAGCAGACAGTAAAGAAAGCTAATGGCATGTTGGCCTTCATAACAAGGGGAGTTGAGTATAGGAGCAAAGAGGTCCTTCTGCAGTTGTACAAGGCCCTGGTGAGACCCCACCTGGAGTATTGTATGCAGTTTTGGTCTCCAAATTTGAGGAAGGATATTCTTGCTATGGACGGAGTGCAGTGTAGGTTCACTGGGTTAATTCCAGGGAAAGCGGGAATGTCATATATTGAAAAATTGGAGCGACTGGGCTTGTATACACTGGAATTTAGAAGGATGAGAGAGGATCTGATTGAAACACGTAAGATTATTAAGGGATTGGACATGCTACAGGCAGGAAACACATTCCCAATGTTGGGGGAGTCCAGAATCAGAGGCCACAGTTTAAGAATAAGGGGTAGACCATTTAGAACAGAGTTGAGGAAAAACTTTTTCACCCAGAGGGTTGTGGATCTGTGGAATGCTCTGCCTCAGAAGGCAGTGGAGGCCAATTCTCTGGATTCTTCCAAGAAAGAGTTAGATAGAGCTCTTAAAGATAGCAGAGTCAAGGGATATGGGGAGAAGGCAGGAACAGGGTACAGATTGTGGATGATCAGCCATGATCACCATGAATGGTGGTGCTGGATCGAGGGGCCGAATGGCCTACTCCTGCACCTATTGTCTATTGTCTATAGAACTATGTACAATGAATGATGTGCCATTGAGTAAAGCCCCTTCTCCCCATGAGGAACAGGCAGCCTCTCTGACTGCAGCCGAGGTGAGGAGGATCCTAACCAGGGTAAACCCGCATAAAGATGTGGTGTTGGACAACATACCTGGTTGGGTGCTGAGCGATTGTGTGGCCCAGCTAACTGAGGTCTTAATGGACATCTTTAGTATCCCTTTGCAACAGTCTACTGTCCATGCAGACTTCAAGATGGCCACCGACATTCCGGGGTCCATGAGAGCATCTGTAACTGACTTGAAAGATCAGTTTAATGTGGCTCAGATCTCAACAAACATGAAGTGCTTGGAGTGGCTGGTAATGGATCATAATGAATCATTTTGAATCCCTACATTGGATTGTTTCCAGTTCACTGATGATCTCATAGCCTCAACCTTCCATTCTGTCCTGCCCTACCTAGAAGACAAATCTTCATGCTCATGGTTGTTGTTCATCCACTTCATTTTGGCATTTCAGTGTATCATTCCTTACAGTCTGGTGGATAGAGCTCATTAGGAGACTCAACACCCCTCTCTGTACTTGGATCTTTGACTTCTTATTGGAAAAGGCCCAGACAATCTGAGTTGGCAGCAACACCGCAAGCTCCATCACAATGAGCACTGGTGCCCCCCAGGGTTGAGTGTTCAATGTGTTGCTGTTTACACTGCTGACTCATGACTGCTGTGCCAGATCCAGCTCCAGCTGCTCCAACAAGTTCGCTGATAATAATGCAGTGGTTGGCCTCACCAGCAACACTTGTCAATCAGCATACAGAGAGTAGGTAGAGAGACTTGTCAAATGGTGTGAGAACAACCACTTGAGTTTGAACATGGGCAAGACAACAGAGATGATGGTGGACTTCAGGAAGGCGCAGGTCAGCCACTCTCCTTTGTACATCAATAGCTCTGCCATGGAGAGAATGAAGAGTGCAAAGATCATTTGTGTCTACGTAACGGATGATGGAACCTGGACCCACAACATTTCCTCATTAGTCAAGAAGGCACAGTAATATTGACACTTTCTGCAGAGATCGAGACCTGCAAAGTTCCAAGCTCCCACTCTAGCAACTTTTTGTAGGAGCTCCATCGCAAGTGTCCTCTCTGGCTGTGTTATTGTGTGGTACAAAAACTGCAAGGAATTGAACCGCAAGACCCTACAGAGAGCAGTAAAAAAACTGTTGAGAGGATCACCAGGGTCTCCATCCCCCCACTTGTAACCTTTACCAGGAGCCTTGCAGATGAAGGACCTGAAGCATTGTTGAGGATCCTGCTATCCATCCACAATCTCTAACCCACTGCCATCAGGGTTAGGACTGGCAGAGCGGGTAACAACAGCTTCCCTCCGGCTATGAGACCAAGAAATTCCCTGCCCCACCAATGAGATCTCATCACTGGGACAGTGAGCTGTTTATTGTTTACTGCTTACCTGTGCTGATATGCACTTTTAAATATATTTTATTAACTTATTTGTGGTAATATTTTGTTTTTTTTTGTGCTGTGTGTATTATATGTTTTGTGGGTGCACCATAGTCTGGGGTATGTTATTTCATTTGGCTATGCATATGGACAGTCAGATGACAATAAACTTGAACTTGACATAATCAATCTCTATCTGTATATCACACCAAAATATTAATTTTGCATTGTCCTGCAACTTGCCATTCATGAGAAAATAGAGATTTGATTACTATTTTACTTAGTCAAATGGTTCAATCCAGCAATATTTGAACAATCAATTTTGTTTTGAAAATTAAGGTATTGAGTTTGAAACTTTTCTACCAAGAACAAGTGTAGTTCTTTGAAATTACTTCAGAAATTGGTATCGTAATACCTTTCCTCACTGACAGTAATATTCTTTCATTGATTTTGTAATCAAAGCTATCCATATTCACTACCCACCCCCATTAACAATACATTATTGTTAATTAATAGAATTGTGGTGTATTACCAGCATTTTCTGTCTTCAGTACTTTATTTATACTGTCAAAACCAAAGTACTGTATATTTGAACTGGAATTTGCTTGAAATAGCAAATAAAGGCAGCATCTGCACAGAGAGAGACACACACACAGATTTTTCAGGAATATAATGATTCTGATGGAATTTAAAAGTTTTGCCCTCTTCATATGCCAGATATCTGAGCATTTTCAACATCTGATTTATTTCTGTTATGTGGTTAGACAACTTGCACTTGGCAAGGCAAATACATTGCAAATCTGTTCAGACCCTCTGAACAGATGTGCAGACTGGCCCTCATTTTTTAACAGAGACAGCTGGAAATCTGCAGCAGCACACATACAAAATGCTGGAGGATCTCAGCGGGTCAGGTAGCATCTATGGAGGGAAATGGACAGTTGACATTTTGGAAAATGGGTCTCCCCTCCATTGTTATCTAATTATTTCCTCGATGTCCCCCATGTCTCCCTTCACCCCATTCCCCCACCTCTGACATAACAGGGATGGGATACCCCTTGTTCTTACATACCATTCTATAAGTCTGTACATTAAAATATACCATTCTGCACAACTTCTGCCATCTCCAATGGATCTGACCACCAGGTACATCTTCCCCCTTCCCTCTCCACTTTCCACATGAACCACTTTTGCTGCGGCTTCCTTGTCTGCTTGTGCCTCCCCACCGATCTGCCTACCGGCTCTTATCCCTGCAGCTGTGCGAAGTGTTACACCTGGCTCTTCTGTGCAGAGATAGCAAAACTTCCTGGAGTGCTATTTTAATTTTTATTTGCTGTCAAAACGCCACCATTGTGGCAAGTAACCCATACTGGTTCAATTATCTAAATATTTTGGTTTCTTGTGTGTGTAAGTGTGGGAGTATAATTTTGGTTTAAAACCATAACACAGGGGAGCAATATTAGGCCACTCAGCCCTTCAAGTCTGCTCCCCATTTGATCGCAGCTTATTTATTTTCCCTCGCAACCCCTTCTCCTGCCTTCTCCCTGTAACCTGTGACACTGTTAATCCCTGCTGTAAGTATCCCAATGATTTAACCTCCACAGCCGCCCGAGGCAATGAAATCCACTATCCCTCATTTGTTACCTTCGGTGATGCTGGAAATTTTTCCAATGGAGTTTCCATTTGATAATCTTTTACCTTGTCTCATTCCAGCCACCGCATTCTGATGATTTGGCTGTTGTTTGTTTCACCAGTGGAACCACAGGCAAGTACCTTGAAGAAAACTGCCTTGTTTACATTTTTATATGTCCATTCCTACTTCCTCTTGTCAAAGTATTAATGATCTTTTTCTCTGACTGCAGCAAAATAGTTCTGTGTTAAATAATTTCAATGTCCCAGTTATTTTATTTATGTCACCTGTTAGTTTTTGGCTGAAAGAATATATGAAATCTACTGTTTTTGTTTTAAAGTTCATTTGATGTCATAACAGTTGACCCCGATTTAAAATTACAAATGTTAATTTTTCATTGCTTTTGATCGTGATGATGGACTGATGCCGATTTGTAATGTGATAATTAAACGATTACTGTTGCTCTTTCAGGAAACCCCAAAGGGGCACTGCTGACTCATGCAAACGTTGTGTCTAATCTCTCTGCTTTTGTCAAAATTACAGAGGTAAGTGTCAGACCTTTCTAGTAAGTCTTTGTTAACATGTGCTGCCAATATGTAAGTTGATTCTCTGCATCTGTAACAGTTTTGAAGTAAGGATTTTAAAGATTTCAAGTGACAGAAAAATCTTCAGGTTGTAATGATTTTATAATTACACCTTCCGTGAAATGTATGACTCCTAAAACATAAATGCTTGTATTAAGAGTAGAGGACTGAGTGAAGCTGGCACGACTAGCTGTTTTGTATATGGCAAAGGTCTACAAACAACAATGATGTGAATTTATCAGATTATCTCTGTTATTTCCTTGTGTGGGGGTATTGGAGAGGCATACCAGAGCACTGGGAGATTCCCCAAAATTTCAAAACTAGAGAAGTACAGTGGATTCTGGTTAGTTGAAACACAGTACATTTTTGCCCAATTTGGACTACCCCATTGAGCTGAAGTTTCATGGAAATAGTTAAATAGATGTAAAAATACTGAGAGTGAAAATGAAACTATTCCGTTTCTTCAACAAGTTAGGAACTAAAAATAATTTGAAGGTATCAACACTCATCTTGAATGTTACAAATTATGTATTTAAATAAACTACAGAACCAATTATAATACTACCAATGCTACTATAGTACTATAAAACTGTATTAGTTCCTAGTAGTTAACAATGGAGGAATTCATTCAGTGTATGGTGCCATGTGTGGGTGTTCATGGAGGAGTAGCACCTCTGGTGAAGGAGTTTGTCATGTCCATTCTGGGTCACCTCGCTCACTTTTGGTCTCCGCCAGCCCCCCAGCCTCTTGCATGCAACAGTGGCCACACCCCGATACACCACTTCAGCAGGCAGGCTAAACTAGATGAGGGAAACAGGAGGACCTTGTACGCTTGTGAAATAGAAACATGCCTGTCCTAGGGTGTGAAGTCAGCTTCAGCGGACTGGGCAGATGAGATCGACAGTGAAATCCAACAGCCAAGAAACTGGTTCTGCAACGCTTTGTGGAGAGCGGAGGACATGATTAGGCCCAGAAAATGTCATGGTTATCCACTGTGACCAAGGAAGATCCCAGTTTGCGATGGCTACCCATACCACTGGACCTAGACTTCTGAGGTTGAGAGAAGATAAATGTGCCAATACAATGGCTTTTCCACTTTAACAGCTCTCCCGTACAGGTTTCACTACCATCATTGAATGCTACGGTCAATCAACATGCTACTGTGTTCTTTTGATTGACTGCAGATGAACAAAATTAGCACATGCACCCACTGCGGATAATGAACTGTCTTCATACAAAGCTTTCGACGATTCTGTCCTCCAAATTTTCATTGTAACATTCAAGATGATTGTTGATAGCTTTATATTCTTTGTAGATCCTATCTAGTTGAAGTTATAAAATTTGTTTCATTTTCACTCCCGGCTTTTCGTGGCATCTCCAAGGCTGATTGCCTGAAGCCGCAGTGAGCAAAATAGTTCTAAGTTGTTTTACTACTTATTTCTTGCCAACTATCAGTGACAAAAAAATCACTGCTTTTGGAGCACAAACACATGCAACTGGTGTTATTTAAAAACTGTTCACAGTAAGCACGGTGTAGTGTCTAACGGCCATACAAGTTCATGTGATTGACGCTCCTGTCCCAATTAAGCAGCATATTGTCGCAAATAAATGAAGGGAATCCCAGCTTTTTGTTCTTTAAGAATTGTTGCAAATAAGTGGCTTCCAGAATCCATGATATTTTGAAATCTAGACACTGCAGTTAAGCAAGTGACTAAAGACACCTACCTGCAAGATACCTACAGATAATCTGTTTGAGTGCAGGGGTTTCCAACCATTTTTTATGCCACAGACCTCTACTATTAACCAAGGGGTCCACGGACACCAGTTTGGGAATATCTGCTCTAGAGACATTGTGATGATCACAGTTCAATTATTTTCATAACTAATGGGCATAATTATGGTTAGCAAAACAATGATTGCAACATACTACATACAATATTATACACATTGTTAGAAGATGTATGGCAAACCAAGGCAAAAGGTATAATGCCTTTCTAAAAAGCTAAGGCTTAATACTTGATATACACAGAAAAGTGAAATGAAACAGTTAAACTTCCAGTGAACAGCTGGAGGTAAAATTGACTATACATCTTTTTCTATTTTATCTTTGTGGTTCACGGTTGCACATACAATTTTATTTGATTAAAAGAAAATGGTAGTTTATGTACTGAATGTAACGCTGTGTATTTATAGTTTACCATACTGCAGCAAATGGTCAAAAGTTCTTGAACTTGGTTCTAGCAATGCAATTAACAAGTGGAAAATTCTGATGTAATGGCACTCTATCCTTTATAATTATGCTCTCAGTTTAAAATTAATATCGATCTGATCTATCTTTTTTTCCTCTTTCCTTTCACTCCATTCTTTTCTTCAAATCATGTAGCAAATGAATTTACCCAGTCCAGATGATACTCTAATCTCTTTCTTGCCTCTGGGCCATATGTTTGAAAGATTGGTGGAGGTACGTGTCTCTGGTTAACCTGTGTACTATGGATCATGTGTTATGTTTTTACAGGGACAATGGGTGGTGTCACCCACTGACATACACATTTCCTTTTTACCACTTGCACACATGTTTGAGCGACTGGTACAGGTAAGACACAATCTGTAAACATTAAGGTGTATTTCAATATTCAGCATGGTTTAGTGGGCTTGTGGAGAATTTATCTTCAGAGTTATTACTATTGTATCAGTTGTTTTGTGGATTACCGTAGTATTGTGATTGTTATGTTTTTGGAGAAAGCTGAAAGGAGATTAGTCCAGGGTAATTCCTGAAATGAAGGGTTTGTCTTATCAGGAGAAAGAAGCTAGACAGCTCGAGTCTGTATTCCTAAGAGCTAGTTGAATGAGGGACAAATTACTCCAACGTATCAGATCCTAAAGGGATCCTGACTGGATGACTGTTGAGATGTTTTCAATAGTAGGAGAGTTACAACAAAGGGGATAAAACTGCAAGGTAAGGAGCTTGTGCATGGATCTTCAAAACAAAGGTGCATGGAAATTTCTTCTCTCAGAAGGTAGTGAAGCTCTGTAAGTCTCTGTCCCAGAGGATGGTGGAGGCCAGATCATGAGATGTGTCTAAGGTGGAGATAGATCAGTATTTGAAAGATAGAGGAATTGAGGCTTACGTGGAGCTGGCACAGGAGAGCACTTGAGGCCAGTATGGATCAGGCATGGTCATATTGAATGAAGGAATCGCCTTGAGGGGGGGCCTACTCTTGCTTCTCTTTCATGTTCTTGTGATTTTTGTAGAGTATTAAGCCAAATACAAGGACCAACACTTCAATGGTATTAAATCTAGTTCTACCACAATGTGCCCCATGACCCTATAACACAATGGGTTTTTAAAATAATTAAATACTAGAGGTGAAAAACTAATATCTGTTCTGGCAAATAGTTAAGTAGATTTTTTTTTCCAGAACTTACCTGCTTCGCTAATGTCCTTCAGGAAAGGAAATTTTAACCAATCTGGCCTTTACTTGGAGTCCCTTCATGTTATTGCCTAATAACAGATACCTGAATAAGCCAGAGACCACTCAAAGGACGGTTGGTTATGACTGATAATTGTTAGCCTTGCCAAAATTGTCCAATTTTCATAGAAGTGTAATTAAAAGTAGGAATAGTGGATGAAAGTAGAGGCAACCTCTGCATTATGGCCATTTAGGTAATGAGATTCAGAAGTCTCAAACCATCTACCTGACAATTGGGATCAAAATCACACTCACAGAATCTGAGGGAGGAAAAAGTAAATAAATAAACCAGAATTTCTTTTCAGCCTCTCATCTTTTGAGGCCTGCACAGAAAATGCGGCTTTGTGATATGAAAATGGCGATAAGGACCGTAACATGAGTAACATACACAGAATGCTGCAGGGACTCAGCAAGTCATACGGATCTATCGAGAGGAATAAAGAGTTGACGTCGATTCTTTATTCCTTTCCATAAATGCGGCCTAAACTGAGCTCCTCCAGCATTTTGTGTGTATTGTTCTAGATTTCGGGCATCCAGAGTCATAGGCCTGTAGATTGTATATTTCTGGACCATAATATGGTGACTTCACCGATATAGGCAGCAAGGTCCCCAAATGGTCCAGAAATATGCCAGACATCAATTAGTGTTACCGATGTCTGGTCGACTGCACTTGTGTGATGAAACTTCCTTCTGTCATTTGAAAGAGGAGAAAATTTACGTCGCTTTGCTTTTTAATAAGATGATGGAATTCAGTAAAAGGTTCGACATTTTCATTTAAACAAAATATATTTAGTTTGGCCTGCTGTGCAGAAATGATACAAAGTAAACTTAATGAGTATTAAATGTTGGGGCATTTTAAAAATTTTATAGATTTTATATGAAACCATATTTGGTTTCATATATGGGACCTCTACTTTTCGTGATTTTTATTAACGACCTGGATGTGGGGGTAGAAGGGTGGGTTGGCAAGTTTGCAGCCGACACAAACGTTTGTGGTGTTGTAGATATTGTAGAGGATTGTTGAAGATTGCAGAGACGTTGATAGGATGCAGAAGTGGGCTGAGAAGTGGCAGATGGAGTTCAACCTGGAGAAGTGTGAGGTGGTACACTTTCAAAGGACAAACTCCAAAGCAAAGTTCAAAGTAAATGGCAGGATACTTGGTAGTGTGGAGAAGCAGAGGGATCTGGGGGTACATGTCCACAGATCCCTGAAAATTGCCTCAAGTATATAGGGTAATTAAGAAAGCTTATGGGGTGTTAGCTTTCATAAGTCGGGGGATGAAGTTTAAGAGTCGCGATGTAATGATGCAGCTCTATAAAACTCTGGTTAGGCCACACTTGGAGTACTGTGTCCAGTTCTGGTCACCTCATTATAGGAAGGATGTGGAAGCATTGGAAAGGGTACAGAGGAGATTTACCAGGATGCTGCCTGGTTTAGAGAGTATGCATTATGATCAGAGATTAAGGGAGCTAGGGTTTTACTCTTTGGAGAGAAGGAGGATGAGAGGAGACACGATAGAGGTGTACAAGATAGTAAGAGGAATAGATAGAGTGGATAGCCAGCGCCTCTTCCCCATGGCAGCACTGCTCAATACAAGAGGACATGGCTTTAAGGTAAGGGGTGGGAAGTTCAAGGGGGATATTAGAGGAAGGTTTTTTACTCAGAAAGTGGTTGGTGCGTGGAATGCACTGCCTGAGTCAGTGATGGAGGCAGATACACTAGTGAAGTTTAAGAGACTAGTAGACAGGTATATGGAGAAATTTAAGGTGGGGGCTTATATGGGAGGCAGGGTTTGAGGGTTAGCACAACATTGTGGGCCAAAGGGCCTGTAATGTGCTGTAATATTCTACGTTCTATATTTTGGGATTGATTTTGGATTTATTTGATCAATTACTTATTTGGTATGTGAATACCCTCTAATGTTCAGTGTTTCCTCAATAAAATGTGTGCAATAATTTGCAATTTGCATGGAAATGAACTTTTCAACTAGAATTTGCCAGTGTATCTGATCAGATGGAAGGTAGTTTTGAATGAGGTTCTTCATTTTGTTATTAAGTTAAGTGTAATGATTTATAGATAAAGTATACAAAACTACAGAAGTTGTATTTTAGTACAGAATAGCGCTTATCCTGAAAAATGAGCAGGTGAGAGGGTTTCATCGGTTCAAGTATGTAGTTAGGATCGGATAGGATAGTTCTTATTGAAAACTCCGAATGCCAGTAGAACCCAATGGGTTGAACAGCATCTCTGCAGGCCAATTGGCCTCCACACATGTTTTAACAGCCAAAGTGGCCGAGTGTGGTTTATTTATTAAAGAAATGAAGTTTAACTTTCCTCCTCAGGCAGGACTGTTCCTCTAGGCTTTGCTTTCATCTCAACCCTGAGCATTCCATTCTCCTTTTGTGAGTTCCTCTGATTCATGCTCTTTATGTAGAGGCAAATCTCAAGGTCCTTCTGATAGACGTCCTTTCAATCCTTTGCTTAAAATGATGGTGGGAAAGAGGATCAGCGGCAATCTACTGGCTTCCTACATATTTTCATTGGAAAGTCAGCAGGCAACATTTTTGATGAACCACAGGTGTTAAAATCACGTGTATCCCACTAGTAATCCCAGATAGAAAAAAATTAACAAAATTTAGACCTTTTTACCAATTCTAACCTTTGCCATCACTTTGTGTATTTGGTGGCGTTTTGCACGTATGTAAACATTTTCTTCTGGTGGAAACACCACTTCCTGCACCGAGAATAAATGTATTGGTTGTTACTGAAATACACAACAGACTTTGGAAGCCAGGGATTTATAAGAAATTATAACTGTTGAGCTAAATAGCTGAGCAGAAGGGGAAACATCTTTTTTATTTGGAGGTTGAATCTGAAGGTTTTTTTGATCTAGAAACCATACACTAATGTAAAAATGTTTGACATTAAATGCTTGTGTGCAGGTATATAAAGAAAGAGCTGCTTACATAAATGATGAGTAGTGTAGATAGGATAGCATCTTATTTTTACTCAAGACGAGAGTCTAAAACTAGAGGACATAGGTTTAAGGTGAGAGGGGATAAATTTAAAGGAGATCTTCGGCGTAAGTTTTTCCAGAGTGTGGTGAAGCTCCCAGAGGAAAGAGTGAAAATAGACAATACTACATTGTTTCAAAGGGATTTGGACAAATATTTGGATAGGAGGGAAATCTCGGGATACAAGTCTAATGTGAGCAAATGAGACTGCTTGGAAATGTGCATCATGGTTAGTGTCGACAAGGTGGACCGTGAGGATTAGCTTCTGTGCTGTATACTTCCATGAGTCCAGGAAACACACCAAATGTTTGACTTGTCCATACAGAGAAAAAGGAAATATTAATACTTTGGGTTTTACTTCTTGCTTAGTTATTCACTGATTCACATTAACCCATTGTATTTTCCAGCAGCACAAGATTCCTTCTCCTCTATTGGGGACGTACTATATATGTGTGATTAATGTGTCCTTGCTGCATTGCTTTACAGGTTGTGGTCCTCTGTCATGGTGCACGGATTGGATTCTTTCAAGGAGACATCAGACTGTTAATGGATGACATCAAAGTTTTGAAGCCAACGATCTTTCCAGTTGTTCCCCGTTTGCTTAATAGGATGTATGATAAGGTGAGCCTGAATTCTTTAACAAAGTTCGGAAGCTTTACTAAAACAAAAGCAAAATGCATGACAATCAGCAAGTCCAGCAGTATTTTTGGAAAAAGAAACAGAGCGTTTTAGGTCAAAGACCCTTTCAACAATCTGGCAGTAATCTGTCTCTTTTTTATGGGTATTGCCTGACCTGCTGAGTGCTACTAGAATTTTATGTTTTTAATTTCAGATTTCCTATATCTGCTGTATTTTCTTTTAAAAATCAGAAGCTTTACTTTTATCTATAAAGCAAACTAGAATCTTTTTTAGTCCTCACTCTTATCTCTGGGTGTTTTGTTCAAAATCAAACCACAGGACTACTGTAAGTAAATTGTAAACTCCCTGCAAAAGCTAGAATCAACTTGAACCTTTTGCTGAGTGTGATTGGACTAATGAGTAGTAAAAATTGTTTAATGCAGCTTTACAGCATGTAAGTAGGTTATTCTGTCCAAACTACTGTCATTGAAGTTGGTTAATTATATGATGATAATCCTAATTCCTTTTGCCTGTTTCCATGAGTCATTATCCTTCTATGATGGTTAGAGTGATGTCTGCTTCATTTGTTAGTGCGCATTAAGTATTCCATGATGTTTAATCGGAGACCCTGGTAAGTTTTAAGTTGATGGAAATTAGGGAGTCTATTTTAAGTAGCTGGAATCATAGCTTGCACAAAGGAAAGTAGACCAAAGATGTTTCTAGTTGCCAACCATTTCTTCCCTCCAGAACCTATTATTCCCATCTCTACATCAGCATTGTGCAGGGAATTTCCCATTTACCTGGAATAGAACAATTCCAGCAGCTTCTGAAATCCAGGTCTAAGTATGTTACTTGGATGGCATCTTGTCCACCGCTTTAAACATTTGCAAAAAAGGGAAGTTGAATATTATTTTGTTATCTTATTTAACATCCTTCCCAAACAAGAGGATGTGTATTTAAGTTGGTCAGAAGACTAAGTGAGAGGGGGATTAGGAAAGCTCTGCCGCTCCCAAATGATGTCAGAAATCCTTTTGACTGCAGGGCAATATGGATATATGGGACTAAACAAGAGTATGGGTTAAATAAATGGTCTTCTGGAAAATAGTATTGCAAAATTCATGGACTGAGTGGTTTCATTCTATGGTGAAAATAAAGTACTTGTGAAAGCAAATTTGTATTTGCAGAACTGTAAAGTCTGTTGTCATACTTTTGTGGTATAAAATTAGTCCAATTAACTTCCTTTGTGCTTAAATTGGGAAGGCCAGATGAATTTTTTAATTAATTATTTCCAGTTAATGGTGATCTCTAAATTCAGAGATAAAATAAATGAGTTTGGTATGCAATGTCAGTGACCCTTAATGCAATTTTTACCTGATTTTGATTTGTAGATTCATAGCCAAGCTAATAGTTTTGTGAAAAGAAAAGTATTGCAGCTTGCTTCCTGGCGAAAAATAGAAGAACTTCGGAAAGGGATAGTGCGACGCGACAGCATATGGGACATTTTGGTCTTTCGAAAAGTACAGGCAAGTGAAAGGCATGCCAATAATAACTAGAGAGAGGTTAAAAGAATGTTGCTCAAGGACACAACACATGTTGCCTCGGCTGGGGCTTGAAATCACGACGTTCAGGTCGCTAGTCCAATGCCTTAACCACTTGGCCACGTGCCCACACTGTCATATACACAACCACATCTATGCACAGATTCAATGAAAAACTAACCCAGCAACATCTGAGGCACAAAGCACCACACAAGCAGCATTTATAAGATAAAATATATAAATTATGCATTTTTACAAGAAAACACGATTAATATGAAGTCATGCGAAGTGGTCAAGTGTTTCATAATGTTGCTAAACTGTTGTGATTAGGATTTTGCTGGTTGAAGGAAATTAGCCATTCTTGATCCTGGTGGTAAGGGACTTCAGTCTTCTGAATCTCCTACCTGATGGTAGCTGTGAAAATGTGGCACAGACCAGAATCAGAATCAGGATCAGGTTTATTATAACCAGCATGTGTCGTGAAATTTGTTAACTTAGCAGCAGTTGAATGCAATACGTAATATAGATGGGGAAAAAAAAGTAAAAATAATTGAGTAAATCAATTACAGTATATGTATATTGAATAGATTAAAATCGTGCAAAAAAATAGAAATAATATATATTAAAAAGTAAGGTAGTGTTCATGGGTTCAATGTTCATTTAGCAATCAGAGGGGAAGAGGCTGTTCCTGAATCACTGAGTATGTGCCTTCAGGCTCCTGTACCTCCTACCTGATGGTAACAGTGGGAAAAAAAGGCATGTCGTGGGTGTTGTGGGCCATTAATAATGGACGCTGCCTTTCTGAGACACCACTCCTTGAAGATGTCCTGGGTACTTTGTAGGCTAGTACCCAAGACAGAGCCGACTAAATTTACAACCCTCTGCAACTTCTTTCGGTCCTGTGCAGTAGCTCTCCCCCCCCCCCCCCATACCAGACAGTGAATCAGCCCATCAGAAAACTCTCCATGGTACATCTGTAGAAATTTTTGAGTGTTTTTGTTGACATACCAAATCTCTTCAAACTCCTAATGAAGTATAGTCATTGTCTTGCCTTCTTTATAACTGCATCAATATGTTGGGACCAGGTTAGGTCCTCAGAGATCTTGACACCCAGGAACTTGAAGCTGCTCACTCTCTCCACTTCAGATCCCTCTATGAGGATTGGTATGTGTTCCTTTGTCTTACCCTTCCTGAAGTCCACAATCAGCTTTTTGTCTTACTGACGTTGAGTGCAAGGTTGTTGAAATGAACACCCCTCTATCCTGAGGTTGTGCCCTCTTGTCCAAGATGTCCCCCCACCATGGGAAGCATCCTTTCCACATCTACTCTGTCCAGGCCTTTCAACATTCAAAAGATTTCAATGAGATCGCCCGTCATCCTTCTAATTCCAACGAGTACAGACCCAGAGCAGGGACTGTACTCCTCAAATGTTCCTCGTATGATAACCCTTTTAATCCCAGAATCATCCTTGTAAACCTCTTCTGAACCCTGTTCAATATCAGCAATTCTTTTCTTAGATGAGGAGCCCAGAACTGTTTACAATACTCAAGGTGAGGCCTCACCAGTACCTTTATAAAGCCTCAGCATCACATCCTTGCCCTTGTATTCTCGATCTCTTGAAATAAATGCTAACTCTACGTTGTATTTCCCTTCCTCACCACCAACTCTACCTGGGTGTTCTGCACAAGGACGCTCAAGTCTCGTGGCATTTCTGATTTTTGGATTTTATCCCCATTTTTAAAAAAGTCTGCACATTTATTTCTTCTACCAAAGTGTATGACCATGCATTTTCCATCATTGCATTTCATTTGCCACTTAATTGCCCATTCTCCAATTCAGTCAAGTCCTTCTGCAACCTTCCTGTTTCCTAAGCACTACCTGTCCCTCCACCAATCTTCATATCATCTGCGAATTTGGCAACAAAGCCATATATTCCATCATCTAATCATTGATAGACAGCATAAAAAAAAGTAGTTCCAACATTGACCCCTGTGGAACACCACTCGTCACTGACAGCCAACCAGCAGAGGATCCTTTATTCCCACTCGCTGCCTCCTACCAATCAGCCAATGCTCTAACCATGCCAGTAACTTTCCTGTTATACCATGGGCTCTTAACTTGGTAAGCAGCCTCATGTGTGGCACCTTGTCAACGGCTTTCTGAAAGTTCAAATATGCAACATCCATGCATCCCCTTTATCCATCCTACTTGAAATCTCCTCTAAGAATTCCAACAAGTTCATCAGGCAAAATGTTCCTTTCAGAAAACCTTGCTGATTTTGTCTTATCTTGTGCTGTGTCACCAAGTACACCATAACCTCATCCTTAACATTTGACACCAGCATCTTCCCAACCACTGAGGTTGGGCTAACTGGTCTACAATTTCCTTTCTGCCGCCTTCCTCCTTTCTTAAAGAGTGGAGTGATATTTTCAGTTTTTGAGTCTTCTGGCTCCATGCCAGAGTCCAATAATTTTTTGAAGGATTATTACTAATGCCTTCAATCTCTAGTGCTATCACTTCAGAACCCTAGGGTGCAGTTCATCTGGTCCGGATAAGCCAAACCTTCTGATCCCCCTAAGAAAGTAAAGAGACTTGTGGAATTTCCTTGTGATTGTAGTTATGTGCTGGACATCTGATATGCTTACACCCAGGAATTTAAAGCTGCTGACTCTACTGTCGATTTACCAAAGTTGGACTACTACATCTGTATCCCCTCTTCCCCTTCCTGAAATAATAAGCTGTTTAGTTTTGCTGATGTTGAGCGAGATGTTATCTTGCAGTAGCACCCATCTAGAGGACCCATCTTACTCCAATAAGCTGACTCGTGGCCACTTATGATATATCTTCGGCAATCTTGAAGATACCAATGGAACTGTGCTTAGCCAAACAGTCACAAGTATAGAGAGTAGAGCAAGGAGCTAAACACATGGCCTTGAAATGCACCTGTGTTGATGGTCAGTGAGGAGGAGATGTTATCGATCTTCAGTGACTGAGGTTTGGCAATGGTGAAATCGAGTATCCAGTTAATGAAGGAGGTGCGGAGCCACAGGCCTTAAAGCTTGTTAATGAGTTTGGATGTGATAACTGAGTCGTAGCCTGACATACAAGTTCCTGTTGCCCATTTCGTTCGGAGTGGAGTCCAGAGAAATCCCATCTTCTGTTGATTCGTTGTGGTGGCAGGCTAAATGGAGCAAATCTAAGTAATCTGAAGCAAGAGTTGATTCACTCTATAACTAAGCCCTCAATGTACATAGTACAGTGATAAAAGTGCCACTGGATGGTAATCCTTGGGGCAGGCACCATCCTGTTTTTGAGCATTAGAAAAGTGGATGTCTTTTTGAAACAGGTGAGTACCTCAAACTACAGAGGCAAGAGGTTGAATATATTTGTAAATACTCCAGCTAACTGGTTTGCACAGATCTTCAGTACTGGGTCAGATATGCTGTCTTGATCAGATGACTTTCATGAAATCACTCTTCTGAAGGATGCCCAGTTGTTGGCCTTGGAGAGTGAAAGTACAGGGTCATCTGGAGTTGTGGTAGCTCATGTGATTGATAGTTCTTTCAGTCAAAGCATGCTTAATAAGCATTGAGCTCTTCTGGGAATGATGGGTCATTGCCACTTTAGACCACATGATCTCGTCTTGAAGGAGGTTATATTGTGGAAGCTCTGCCATAGTTGTCAAGTGTCAGTGTGTGCCTCTTTGCACTCAGTGACCTTGTACCTGGGCTTCTTGTATGACCTCTGGTTTGCCAGAGGTTTTGTCTGAGCTTTTATCTGAGAGGTTTTATAATGTACATTGCATTTTTAACATTGTATTTAATTAAAGCTTCACAGAATGTACTGGATCCTTGTTTTTTAGATTCTTAGTTTTAGAGATACAGGCATAATGAGGTGGGGTAGCAAAATAATTTTGACCTTCATTTATTTAAGTGCTATTATGTGGTAGAGTTTCTGTCTTTTGACCAAAGGATGGAAAATTGAGTACAATCATTGAAGGAAATTTAGTTGAACATTTAAATTGTGGTTAAATTGTATCTGTGGCTCATAATTGCCTCATGTCCAGCTTGCCCTCAATTCAAATATTTTGCTCTTAGTCTTCATGTTCTATGTCAATAAGTAAAGTTTCACTCCTAATGGGTGCAATAAACATTTACCATAATTTAGATTATATTTGGAATGTGTGGGTTGGTGTTTGAGAAAATATTGAATAGAATGGGATATTGTTTTCTAGGCTTCAGTAAACCTGGCAATAATCTCCTTGACACATGCCTTCCTTTCTAGTCCAGATGAAGTGTCTCAGCCCAAAACATTAACTCTTTATTCTGACTGTACCATAGTTGCTGCCTGACCTGCTGAGTTCCTCCATCATTTTGTGTGTAGTAATTTTATTGAAGGTTGTTATAGCTGGGACTGGTAATGGGGACAAGCTTAATTGTGTCAATGTGCACCATGACCTCTTGTGTGCTCACCCTCCCTCTTGAGAATCTTCAGTAGCCACTCTGAGACACCGACCCTAGCACCTGGGAGGCAACACACCATCCTGTTGTCTTTTACAGCCATTGACTCTCTCATCCACCTCGCTAACTATCGTGCCTCTTATGACTATTGCTCTGCCTGGCTTTACCCTTCCCTGCTGAACCTCAGAGCCAGCTATGGTAGGTTGTTGCTGCTCTGCTCTGATAGATCATAACCCCCTCAGCAGTATATTTGTTGCTGAGGAGAATGGCCACAGAGGGACTGACTGCTTACTCCCTTTACTTCTGGTGGTCACCCATCTATCTGAAACCTGTACTCTGGTTGTGACCACCTCAGTACAAGTATCATCTATGACATTTTCAGCCTCCCGGATGGTCTTGAATAATGTGCAGATCACCCCTTTATTGAATGATAAATAGTGATCAGGACATTTTGGGAACTCACTTATTTCTTAAACCAGGGGTTCCCAACTTTGATAGGGGTCCATGCCATATAAAAAAAATATGTTTGAAATTAAAGGTTCAACTTTATTCAATATATATATATATATATATATACAATGTGCATAAATACCAGCATGTATTTACAACATAAACAGCATTATAAAAAGTGGTTTATAATGTTAACAGTGCAATGACAGAGTAATGGACAGCGGTGGGTTTGGGTCTAACTAGAATGGTTGATCCGATTAACTGCTTAGGGGAAGAAATTTTAAAAATTTCCTGCCACTGCCTGTCAGGAAGTTTGTATGTTCTCCCTGTGACCGTGTGGGTTTCCTCTGAGTGCTCCGGTTTCCTCCCACACTCCAAAGGTGTACTGTTGGTAAGTTAACTGGTCATTGTAAATTGTCCTGTGATTAGACTAGGATTGAACTGGGGGATTGCTGGGCAGCACAGCTCAAAAGGTACAGAAGGCCTACACCATGCTGTATGTCAATAAATAAATAAAGATGGCGTTACACTTTTGTTATAATAAACCTATAGTGCTTTGCAGAAGGAAGCTTTTGGAAAAGACAGTTTGCAAGGTGGTTAATGCCATGGGATCAGAGTCAGGTTTATTTTTATTAATGTGTTGTGAAATTAGTTGCTTTGTGGCAGAAGTACAGTGCAAGAAAAATTACAGTATGTTACAAGATAAATTGTGTAAAAGATGAAAAGCATCATACAGGCATTGTCATGTGTTCAGAGTCTCTGCAGTAGGATATGAAGTCATAACCTCCCTCACTTTTCTTGTCATCAATCCATTTTGTCCACAGGCCAGTCTGGGTGGTCAAGTAAAACTGATGGTAATTGGAGCTGCTCCTGTGTCTGCGACTGTGCTTACCTTTATCAGGGCAGCTTTAGGTTGTCAGGTAAGCTGCACTTTTAATTTCTTTACTATTTTTAACTAATTTTATCTTTTGTACAATAAATGAGAGTGAATTATGAAAGAAAGCACTTATGATATTTGAGTGATGTGGATCAGTACTATGGGAAAACTGACCTACCAGCAGCACTTTCTCTAATCAATCCCACTTCGGTTTTCATGCTAATACAATAGTACCAGAGTTACTGATGTTTCTTTGTGATTACAGTCATGATTCCTCAATCTTAATGAATTGTTTGTGGGAAACTCTATACTATTTGATCCTCATGTACAGCTTTGCTTGCATCTGCACCAATGTAGATATCATAGTCCTGAAACTATGTGGTGGTTCTCTCAAATTTTCCTCTAAGACAATTCAGGATTCAATCAGTTTCCTACTGCAGATGCTCCAAAGAAAATAGAAATCGAATGAAGCCATCTCTTTGGAATTCAAGGACAATTTCTCACATCCTTTCTTCATGTCTGCACTATCACTTGAGGTTTCTTTCCAGGCCTCACCTCAGATTTCAAGTTTCTTTGGATGGCCTTCTGCTACCAGCAGTTAGCAAAGTATTAATTTTGCCTGACATCATCTATCAGGATTGCTCTTTCCAAGTGGGCTCTTGGAAGTTCATCCAGATTTTGAGATCATAAATGAAAAGGTGTTTAAAAAAACATTCATGGAGACATGCCCAAGACAATGCAAATATGAGTTAATTGGAGAGGTTTGCCAAATGCATGTGATTATGTGCTCCAGGTGTTGGTTGAATAAAAATGATGGTAATGTTGGGATTGTCTTTATAATCTAAATAGTAACTTGCAGTAGCCTACCCATCATTGGTAGTATTGAGTATCATGCCATTTGTATTTATGCTGTTAGCATAGCTGATCGAATATCTGTATTCTGCTGATACTTAGACTTTAATTATTGTCCATATTGCCCAGTAATGCACATGGACAGGCTTCCTGAGAGGGTCAACTTTTTTCAGGTCCCACTGGCACGACCCCTGTGGTTGATTTTCGTCTCCCGTTTGGAACTAGATTCTTCAAAGGGACAACTAGACACGTCTTTCAGATGGACTTTTTAAAGACCATTAGGCACGGAGTTTCTGCACTTCTCATAGGAACACTCTTCAACCCAACTCAATGCTGACATTTGCAAATCAAAACAAAAAAGTAATGATAGA